>NC_060900.1:15983665-16173665 GCF_014805685.1 Silurus meridionalis
CGCCTCTTTTATATTTATTTGTATATTTTTTTAAATAAAAATGGTCAAACAGAAATGCATGCTGCATTAATCTGTTGCTATATTTTTTTCAGTGGTGCACATTTTAGGTGTTAGGTGGTTCGATTGCTCTAAATTGACCTCATGTGTCTAATGCTACTGTGTATGTGCATTTGTGTGATGTACATCCTATCCTGTATGTATCCTTGCCTTGTGCTTATTGATTTTAGTGATAGGATAAAGAGATAAAATGTTTACTGAAAATAAATGAATGAATGAATGAATGAATGAATGAATGAATGAATGAATGAATGATTTCGAAATGTTTGATGTATGCAATTTAATATTTTCTTTCTGTAGATGAATGATGCTATAGGGTTTGAGCTGCCCTGGGTGTACTTTGTAAGCCTGGTCATCTTTGGATCTTTTTTTGTCCTCAACCTTGTGTTAGGTGTGCTGAGTGGGTAAGTAGGACAAACCACAAAAGGAAGGTTTAGGTTCAGTATATAAAGAGTTTAAATTATCCTGTTTTTTAAATTTGTGAACCAGTGATTAGTAGATGCACAGACAGATAACATTCCAAACTTGGTGTAAAATCTGTGAAAGCGTTCTTCAAACTATTATATGGTGCAGTTTTCACTCAGATAATCATGTTTCATGCTAAGCATAAAAATTTAAATAAAAAAATATGTAATTAACCATGACTTTCACAGTAGTGCAGGCAGTGTTGCAGTCTCACAGCTCCAGTCTTGGTCTGATCTTGAGCTTGGGTTATTGTGTCTATGGAGTTTCTGGGCATGAGCATCTCCCTATGTCCACATGGCTTTTTCTTTACCCTGATCAAACATGCCAGCTTTTGGATATATTGCTCTTAGGTGTGGTTGTTATTGTGTGTGTGTGTGTGTGTGTGTGTGTGTGTGTGTGTGTGTGTGTGTGTGCACTATGCAAAGGACTTACTGTACAAGAATGTGTTCCTGGCTCTAAACTACTGCTTCTAGGCTCTGTATGTACTGTATGCCTGTGAGTGAAAGAGTGATCCAACAGTAATCCAACATATGACAGTTGCATTTAGTCACAGACTATGTCAGTGTCAGGGATTTAAATCCCATAATTGACATACTGTAGCTTTAATGAACTTGACCACAGTGCACAAAGCAGTACAGTCACATTCTGTACTGGAACACATTCTACAGCAATTTTACAGCAGTTTACTATTAAAGTGCTAATCAATCGCTGAGTATGCAAAGGAAAAAAAATAAAACCAACATATATATATATATATATATATATATATATATATATATATATATATATATATATATATATATATATATATATAAGAGAGAGAGAGAGAGAGAGCTCCTTTTAAACCCAGTGATGCCAGCATGTATTTAATAAAGCAGGTTTTAATGCTAAGATGCCATGCTAAAAATACTTGATTCTGATTAGCTGAATGGTGTGTGTTTAAACCATTGAATGCACAAGTAGTTCCACTCAGTTTAATCATCATTTCAGATTTATGCACCTTCTATGAACAATTGCTACCATAGTAACATGCACTTACAGTTGGATAAATAGTGAGACAATTGACATGACACAGATGTGTATAATCTTTCTCTCGCACTCATGATTTTATGCACTTCACACAGGCAAACTAACTAATTAACTAACATGTCTGCTAAATGCCTTAAGTGCAAAAAAAAATCTGCTTCTTGTCATGTGGTTCTATTCCTCCACAATGTCCATTGAATTCTATAATAAATGGACATTCGGTGCCACCAAGATGAGGTTGGGTTCCCTTTTCAGTTCCTTTTAAGGTTTCTTCCTCATACCACTTTAGGGCTTTTTTTATTTGCTACTGTCCCCACTGGCTTGCTTATTAGAGATAGACTTATTAGGGATAAACTTATAAGGACTACATTATGCATTATCATAAATTCATATTTTATAACCCATTTATCTCTGTAAAGCTGCTTTCACTGCAATGTCTATTGTATAAAGCGTTGATTATTCCTAACATAATGTTTAAAAACTGCCAGTGAACCAAAAACATTATTGACAAAAATTTCATAATTTTAACTGATCAACAGTGTGACTGGACAGTTTATAAATAACAAATTTTAAGGAAAAACCCTACAAATCTGCCAACGCTTTTTGATTAATTAATGTTAGCACTAGAATTCTCTCTCTCTCTCTCTCTCTCTCTCTCTCTCTCTCTCTCTCTCTCTCTCTCTCTCTCTCTCTCTCTCTCTCTCTCTCTCTCTCTCTCTCTCTCTCTCTCTCTCTCTTTCTGTGTGTAGGGAATTCTCTAAGGAGCGAGAGAAAGCTAAAGCACGTGGGGATTTTCAGAAGCTGCGGGAGAAGCAGCAGCTGGAGGAGGACCTGTGTGGCTACATGGACTGGATCATGCAGGCTGAGGACATTGATGAGTTTAACGAGGATGGAAACAGACGTGAGCTCACACATGCTAATACAATTTCAAACTCTCTTATACTTCTGAATATTCCAGTTCATAGAATAACCATAGAGCAACTGCACAGTGATTTAACACAGGCTTTAGACATTTTTGGTAAAAAAAAGTTTTTTTAGTTCTCCAAATGAAATATCTGCTTTTTTTTTTCCCAAGCTCACACAAACGCTGACCTCCTCTTCTCCCTCTCAGGTGTGACCCTGCGTGACCTGGCTGACAAAAAGCGAGGGAAGTTCAGCTGGTTCACTCATTCCAACGAGACACACGGTACGGCCAATCACATAGAGCCTTCTCCAGCCATCGGCTCCACCTACCTGCTAAATATAGCACTCCTTTACTTCATCTGCATTTGTACATCATTGTACAAAAACTGGGCCTCTCTCTATTTTATTCACTGTAAATGACTCGACCCTGTTCTAGATTTGATTGCCTGTATGCGGCTGACATTCAAAAAATGAGAGTAGCTCTCTTCAGATTTCATTTTGCAATTTCCCACCATGTCTCTGTCATGTTCTATATGTTTTTCTTGCTTTCTCATTTTGTAGCAAGTCTTCCTGCTAGTGAAACAGCCTCAGAAAACACAGAAAATATTGATGAAGAACATACAGATTGCTGTGCTGCTTGCTGGTAACACCCCCCAACACACACACACACACACACACACACACACACACACACACACACACACACACAAACACAAAAAATCCTGGGTGCAAAGAAAAAGTCTTTATGTCTTTTGTTCACATTAGACACTAGTTCCTGTTGTGTGGTTGAGCACATTATTTGCCTTGCTGCTGTGTCTCATTTCCATTGGGTGCTCTTCATTGTTCTAGCAACCTTTTTTTCATACGTCTTTTGTCTTATTATTTCTCTATTCTGTTGCATGTTTTTTCTCAGTGCTTGGATAATGAAAAACCCCTGCTGGTGAGTATGAATCTGAACATTAACTGCTAGCAGATAAAACAAAAGGTTAATTAACATGGAAGAAGAAATGATTTAATGCCATAGTTATGTCCTCCAGCTATTAACCTCCAGTTAATGTTCTTAATTAGAGGTTAAAAATTATTATGAAGCTGTTTGATGTTTAACAGCAGTTTTCTTGGTGGGTTGGGAAGGAGAATTACCTTATTTTATTAAATATTTATTTTTGTAATGTATTTCTGTATGCAGTGAATGCGGAATATATAATATAATGTATAATGTATAATCACATTCCCTATCAGCAAAGATATTTTGTAAACATCTCATTCCTGGATTTTCCATGCATTATTATTTATAGGCTTGCTTGTGTTTGAGTTATTGGTGTTTGATTAAAACTTTTAAATTAAACAAATGGGCTCATAACTAAATAAATTCACATAATGCACATAACTGTAGTAATAGTATCCTGTGAGATACAGCACTGTAACATAATTAAAGATGACTGTCCTCGGCTATGCTTCCTGAACCCCTGGTATGTTACTGTAAGCATCTAATCTGTCCTGGATGATCATTAATATTTCATCCCATTCAAGCACACATAGTAAAACACACAAAAAAACTGACAATATTTATTATAAAATACCTCTAACCAGTTGTTGTGTTAGGGTTGATAAGTCAGATTGGAAGAGAATATATATATATATATATATATATATATATATATATATATATATATATATATATATATACAGTGGTGTAAAAGTGTTTGCCCCCTTCCTGATTTCTTACTTTTTTGCATGTTTGTCACACTTTATTGTTTCAGATCATCAAACTAATTTAAATATTAGTAAAAGATAACACAAGTAAACACAACATACAGTTTTTACATTATTATTATTATTTTTTAAATTAAGGTTTTTATTATCGAGGGAAAACAAAATCCAACACCACATGGCCCTGTGTGAAAAAGTGTTTTATATATACAGTGCATTCCAAAAGTATTCCTTTGAATATTTCCACATTTTGTCACGTTAAAACCACAAACTTGTATTTTATTGGGATTTTATGTGACCCTAGACCAACACAAGGTATAATTGTGGAAGGAGTGGAAATAAAAATGATACATGGTGTTAAATATTTTTTTTAAATATACATCTGAAAAGTGTGCTATGTATCCAGGACAGATAAGATGCATACAGTTAAATAAAATCCAGTGCAATCAACTGCCTTCAGAAGTCACCTAATTACTAATTAGAGTCTACCTGTGTGTACTTAAATCCCATCATATTTACAAAAAACCCCAGTTGTATTTATTTTAACAGTCTTACACTGTGGTATAGTTAAAGGATAAGTTATCTAAACACAGTGCTGTACCCAATAATGTTTTATTCTCATAGCAATTTCAATTCACTTATACATAGTTTGCATTCCAAAGTTTGTACAACTGTATCAAAATGGTATGTATATACCACTTAGTGTGCATTTTCTGATTTGGGATGAGATTAAAAACACAAAAATATCACATCACTTATCTGTAATTATGTAGTACAACTGTTATTGATTGGGATTATCACTGTTTTCTGGGCATTTCAAGGTTTTTTAAGGTTTTTGTGTACTTGTGTTTGTCATCAGTCGCACACTGCGCCGGTGGAACCGCGGCATTCGGAGAACATGCCGAAAAGCAGTGAAATCTGTGACTTTCTTTTGGCTGGTGTTGATTCTGGTGTTTCTCAACACAGCTCTGAGTGCATCTGAGCACCATAACCAACCAGACTGGCTCACCGAAGTGCAGGGTGTGTATATGTATTTATCTTTTTATTATATTTGTTAAATATACACTATATTGACAAAATTGTTTGTGGTAACATTCGTGTGTATTTACCATTCCACATTTATTCCCTATCTGCTGTTATAATTACCTTCACTCTTCTTTAGATTTTTAAGTCTGATTGAGGAGATTTGTGCATTCAGCCACAAGGGCATTAGTAAAGTCAAGTACCGTACTAGGCATGTAGTGTAGTCAACATTTCAATTCATCTCAAAGGTGTTCAATAGGGTTGAGGTCAGAACTACTGTATATAACAGATCACTCAAGATCTTTCACTCCAGGCCTTGTAAACCATATCTTCATGGAGCTTGCATTGTGCATATTGTCATGGCTTGAGGCTCTTAGTTCAAATGAAGCAAAAATTCATCCAATACAGTTGCCTCTGATGTTTTGTGGTAACAGTAATATACTGTATGATATAAGGGGTAAATGAAGGGCTTAATTAAGTATATTTTAATAAAGCTATTGCTTTGATGGATATTCAATGGGATGAAATTATAAGTAAATCTTGGTATATTTTATTTGGGCTAGAGCAAAGGTGCAAAACCTTTTTTCATAAATGGCCAAAGATCAAACTTGAAAGCCTATGGGCCAAACTCAAATGTTGCATTGTACCGAACTGAATTGTTTTACAATTAAAGTTTCCATGGTTCTTTTCATTTATGATTTGATAATATTTATAAATAAATTAATGAGTAAAAAGAAAACATTACTTTGTAATCTGCTTAATTAGTAATTAATTAAAGTTTTATTTTCAAACTTACTGTATAGAACAATAAAAACAATCCATTTGATTGCAAAATAGATTTTAGTGCTCAATACAGCTACTTAGAAACCTCTGAGTGACATGAAAATGGTCTTTAAGTTTTTCCAAATGGCATCTTTTCCCTTTTTTCCTCTTGTCATAAAGGGCATTGTGTCCAAATCAAAGTTTACCACATGCCAACTTTAGATAGATAGGTCATCTTTGGGCTAGAGGTAACAAAATGACTTGTTTAATCAAACCAAATGGTTCATTTTAGCAATAACAACATCTGTGGTACTTTTGCAATAAACATTAAGCTTGGATTTCACTAAACCACTAAGTTTTTTACTTGTCCTAAACTACAGCATTATACAGTGAGGAAAATAAGTATTTGAACACCCTGCTATTTTGCAAGTTCTCCCACTTAGAAATCATGGAGGGGTCTGAAATTGTCATCGTAGGTGCATGTCCACTGTGAGAGACATAATCTAAAAAAAAAAATCCAGAAATCACAATGTATGATTTTTAAACTATTTATTTGTATGATACAGCTGCAAATAAGTATTTGAACACCTGTCTATCAGCTAGAATTCTGACCCTCAAAGACCTGTCAGTCTGCCTTTAAAATGTCCACCTCCACTACATTTATTATCCTAAATTAGATGCACCTGTTTGAAAAAAGGTCCACTGTTGGAGCAATCATTAGAAAATGGAAGTAGCTAAACATGACTGTCAATCTCCCTCGGACTGGGGCTCCATGCAAGATCTCACCTCGTGGGGTCTCAATGATCCTAAGGAAGGTGAGAAATCAGTCAATGACCTGAAAAGAGCTGGGACCACCGTTTCCAAGGTTACTGTTGGTAATACACTAAGATGTCATGGTTTGAAATCATGCATGGCACGGAAGGTTCCCCTGCTTAAACCAGCACATGTCCAGGCACGTCTTAAGTTTGCCAATGACCATTTGGATGATCCAGAGGAGTCATGGGAGAAAGTCATGTGGTGAGATGAGACCAAAATAGAACTTTTGGGTCATAATTCCACTAAACGTGTATGGAGGAAGAAGAATGATGAGTACCATCCCAAGAACACCATCCCTACTGTGAAGCATGGGGGTGGTAGCATCATGCTTTGGGGGTGTTTTTCTGCACATGGGACAGGGCGACTGCACTGTATTAAGGAGAGGATGACCGGGGCCATGTATTGCGAGATTTTGGGGAACAACCTCCTTCCCTCAGTTAGAGCATTGAAGATGGGTCGAGGCTGGGTCTTCCAACATGACAATTACCCATAGCACACAGCCAGGATAATCAAGGAGTGGCGCTGTAAGAAGCATATCAAGGTTCTGGCGTGGCCTAGCCAGTCTCCAGATCTAAACCCAATAGAGAATCTTTGGAGGGAGCTCAAACTCTGTATTTCTCAGCGACAGGCCAGAAACCTGACTGATCTAGAGAAGATCTGTGTGGAGGAGTGGGCCAAAATCCCTCCTGCAGTGTGTGCAAACCTGGTGAAAAACTACAGGAAATGTTTGACCTCTGTAATTGCAAACAAAGGCTACTGTACCAAATATTAACATTGCCTTTCTCAGGTGTTCAAATACTTATTTGCAGCTGTATCATACAAATAAATAGTTTAAAAATCATACATTGTGATTTTTTTTTTAGATTATGACTCTCACAGTGGACATGCACCTACGATGACAATTTCAGACCCCTCCATGATTTCTAAGTGGGAGAACTTGCAAAATAGCAGGGTGTTCAAATACTTATTTTCCTCAATGTAGCATGAACATCTCTAACTGCTGGGTCTGATAATGCATTCTTCCTAAGCAGGTCATTACCACTGTATTTGGTTTTTATGAAATTGTTCCTGCCAATTATTTTTTTCCGTGTTCCTTTGCAGAAATTGCCAACAAGGTGCTTCTGTCTCTTTTCACGGTTGAGATGTTGCTGAAGATGTACAGTCTGGGGCTGCAGGCCTATTTTGTAGCATTCTTTAATCGTTTTGACTGTTTCGTGGTGTGCGGAGGAATTTTGGAGACTGTGCTGGTAGAGCTGCAGATCATGCCACCTCTCGGCATTTCAGTGCTGCGCTGTGTCCGTTTGCTTAGGATCTTCAAAGTCACACGGTATGCAGGCTACAGTCCTGGAAAGCTCACAAAAAATCTATTCCCCAATGCACTGGAGCACAAAAATCACGGCAGAGGAAATATTACCTCGAACAAACTCTTTACCAGTTAACACCTCTGAAGTTTCAGCTGTCCCTGGCAATAACAAATATAATTAATCTTTATAGAGAAACATATAAAAAGAAATCCCAGAGTTCTGGGATTGTTACTTAGTAGCACATGGAAATTTGTATGCATCATTTATTGGATTTTATTAGGTTTTATTCTACTTGAATGTGGTGATAATAAATTGTTGTGTTACATTTTTTTGCCAAAGAAATGAAAAAAATACATATACTCCTGAGCAAAAAAGTGCAAAATGGCAAAATTATTACGCCAAATATATTATATATATGAAAAAGTAAATAAAAATAGATTGATGGTCTTAAAAACAAATAATACTTTGCTTTATTAATCCAGGCACTTGAATAGGTCTGGCAGATAGGGAAAATGACAAAACTTCTTGTACATCCTTTGTAAATGCTAGCATTTATGTTCATTTTACATCAAACATTTGAATCATTTTCAAGATTTACTTTAAGAAGTCTATATGTGAATTTCCTAGTCTTTTCCCAAACACCTTACTGGAGCAATATTCTGACCAATGATTTGTTGTCAAAGACAGGTTTAGTTAAATGTTTCTCATTTTGGGATTGGCATATTTTTTTGCATAGCTCTGTATGGACATTAAACATTTGGCTATTTGCAATTATTTAAAAATAAAACTGAAAAACAGCAAGTGTAGAAATAATCTGTATGGAAAAATGAGGAAGAAGTGTCTTGAGATCCAGGGAGAACTGAGGCCAATAAAGAAACTTAAATAAAACATACAGTTTTATTTAAACTATTTTCATACAAATTATGTTGTTTCTATTTATGGTTCTATACTATACATTTATAATGACACATTTCTGTGTGTGTGTGTGTGTGTGTGTGTGTGTGTGTGTGTGTGTGTGTGTGTGTGTGTGTGTGTGTGTGTGTGTGTGTGTGTGTGTGTTTTTCTAGTTTTTGTGGCTTAACTTTCTATATAACTAAGAAAAATTAAAACAAAACCATTTTATTTATTTACACTTATTTAAAGGGTGTCTTTCCTGTTCCATGGAACACCAGATGTGATATTACTATGTTAAGACTAAAGATAAGATAATTATATTTATAATTATAATAGCAATACTGATATATTGCCCTCGTTCAGCTTTATACGTTTGTATTGTTTAATGCAACTTTTGGGGCTGAATGAAAATGTTATTCATTAATGTGCTATTTTCTTGACACCTCACAGCCACTGGACCGCTCTGTCCAATCTGGTGGCATCTCTCTTGAACTCCATGAAGTCCATTGCTTCTCTGCTGCTGCTGCTTTTCCTCTTTCTTATTATCTTCGCCCTGTTGGGGATGCAGCTCTTTGGTGGCAAGTTCAACTTTGATGAAACACAGACGAAAAGAAGCACCTTTGATTCGTTTCCCCAGGCCCTTCTCACCTGCTTCCAGGTCAGACTGGATTAAAATTATGGACCTTAAACAGTATATTTGAATAAAATATTTTCATATCCATTTATAGTGTTAATAGATTAAACCTTATTATTTAAAAAGATTTTCATTGGAATAAAACTTTTATTTATGTATTTTTTTATATTTTAAAATATAATATTGTAAATTCCAAAGCGTGGCTCATCACATTTGATGTTGGTGCTCAGATCCTGACAGGTGAGGACTGGAACATGGTGATGTACGATGGAATAATGGCATATGGAGGCCCTGTGTTTCCTGGTATGATTGTGTGTCTGTATTTTGTTATTCTCTTCATCTGTGGTAACTGTATCCTTTTACACTGAACCAGCTGAATAGAGACGTGTATTAAAGCTTTATATATGTATTCATACTGAACTGTTGGTTACATTTTGCCACAAGATACTCATTTCATTTTTAGATTTGAATTAGATTAGATTGAATTTGATTAATTTAAATTAGATTTTAAGTAGTGTGTGGGTGTTCACTTTCCTGGTCATATTGGGGTTTTTATTAACTTCATCTCAGACATCCTACTAAATGTCTTTTTGGCTATTGCTGTGGACAACTTAGCAGGGGCAGATGGAGATGACAAAAAGAATAAGTAAGCATAGTTAACTATTTTAAATACCATGTTTTAAAACCTTGTTGAAATGCACAAAAAATTGTGTATTAGTTTTCAAATATTTTGTTATATAAATAATGTTTTACATCATTTTTATTTTATAACCGGATTTTTTATTTTTTTAGAAGGTTTTTTAAGATCTTTATAATTTTGGAGGACTTTAACCCAAAAAATTAAGTAATCTTATATTGTCCTTCATAGAAAAAAAATACAACATTGTACACAAAAACAGTATAAATGATACTCTGGGTACTTTTCTGTATAAACTCCTGGGCACAAAATTATTACATTTGTAATGATCTGGAACAAATATTTGATCAAAAAAATGAGGACGTTTGGAGTTGTGAAAAGTTATTTTTTTTATGCTAAATAGGGCATTCTTATATGCAAAGGTAAAAACAAGATGTAAAATTCAATATGTCTATGTTCACGTAATTAGCAATGAATGAAACAACTCCACTTACTTTACTTTTTGTAAAAAATTCTGCTGCTTGTTTGCCCACAAGCCTTAAACATTTAAAGATATCATTGGAAAAAGCTCTGACATACTAAATTACTTTTGTTGTTTTATTCTTGCAAATTGTCTGAACAATGATTTGTGGTTAACAAACAATATTTCATTACAAACCTAATATTTTTTAACTGTTTTTTAATTTTGGGTTTGTTTTGGTTTTTTTGCTCAGGAGTTTATATATACACAGTCATAAACATGATTGCTACAGTATATTGGAGCTGATATTAAATAAGAGTTTAAAGTGCAGACTTTTAGTTTTAACAGGTGAACCATGTGGGAAATTCATCACATATTAAACCCCTATATATATATGATTTTGCTCAATGCTTATTGCTTATTTTGAGCAATTATTATGAGCTTATTTGCTCATCTCTCTCTCTCTCTCTCTCTCTCTCTCTCTCTCTCTCTCTCTCTCTCTCCCTCCAGAGAAAAGAAAAAGGGAGTGGAGGGTCAGGAAGACGGAGAGAATACAGAGGCAAAGGTTTGATTACCAGTACAACATTTTCAATTTTTTTGGTTCATATCTTTTAATGTGCGAAACATAGTTAAAAAAGTTCCCTCTGGAACATATTAAGTTTCGGACTGCAAGTTGTTTAGTAATTTAGATATTTTTATTATTATTATTAATAATATTATTGTTAGTGTCCAATGTATATATATATATATATATATATATATATATATATATATATATATATATATATATATATATATATATATATAAAATTATTTTTTCCTTATTTATTTAGATTGACATTGAGGAGGAGGAGGAGGAGGAAGCAGATGAAGGAGATGTCAAAGGTATTTTTTTATATAGCTAAACATAATTATAATGCATCTTTATATATATATATATTTTCATCTATTAAATTATTTACCTGTATGTTTCTCTGCCTCAAAAGAAGGAGGGACTCAGTTGAATGTGGCTGATTTTGTTCCACCTAAAGAAAAAGTTGTGCCAATTCCTGAAGGCAGTGCTTTCTTCTGCCTCAGCAAGACCAACCCGTAAGCCTGAAGAACATGTGCTTATGAACAAAAATGCATGTAACAGCCACATACACTCGCCAGCTACTTTAATAGAAGCTACTTTTCTGACTTCTGTTTTAACAAGTCATTTTCACCTGCAGAACTGTCACTGACTGGATTTTTTGTGTAAAAGCATCTAATACCAACAACTATGCCTTGGTCAAAGTAACTGAGACCACACTTTCCACTAGCTCTGATATTTGATGTAAACATTAAATAAAGCTTTTGACCTGTATCTGCATGATTGTATACATTTAGCTGCTGCCACATGACTATTTGGAGAACTGCATGAACGAGCAGGTGCACAGGTGTTCCTATTAAAATGTGATGCAGTATAACATGTGTATATAATACAGTATATCAGTCATGATTTTGTCTCTTTTCCTGCCCTCTCTCTCTTTTACTTTTTCTTTTTTTTTCTGTAGAATAAGAGTAGGCTGTCATACTGTGATCAATCATCACATCTTCACTAATCTGATCCTGGTATTCATCATCCTCAGTAGTATCTCCCTGGCTGCAGAGGACCCAATCAGGGCACACTCCTTCAGAAACAATGTGAGTCACCAAACAGACACTTTGTCAGAAGTTTGTCCTTGTCAAGGTCATGGTTAATCCTGTCACACACTGCACTGAACACATGTTCACATACAGTACATAGTCATACCTTATAGAAGTTAATTTACCTACTAGTATGCTTTTTGGAAATTGATTTGAAGCTCTTGAAGTCACTGGGAGAACATGTACAACCAGGGAGCCTGGAGCATTTTCGTTTCGGTTTTCTGTAAGAAAATCCCTGGTATAGCATGCAGTATACTTATTTACCTTGTCTTAAAGGAAAAGAAACCTTAACCTCACCAGAAAGCAGCTTTTTAATTAAGCACCATGAACATTGTAGTTAGAGAGTAGCCTGAACCCAGTGGTCCCTTTAGATTGTTAGTCTCATCATGCTGTAATTTTGGCTGCAACTTTACATCACATGATGAAGCACGTGAACTCCAGATGCTGGGAAACACGCACAAGGGATTATGAGCTTATTGGGTCTGCTGCATAGTACTGAGAGCCTCTTTTTCTCTCTCCCTTTTTACATTGCATCTGTCTCTGAAAAATCTCACAGAAATATGAAGGAAAATCAGCATTAAATCAAGAAGCTGAAAAATATATTTTTGTGCATGGAGCAGCCAAAACACATGATTAGATAAATAATCATTAGACATGCAGTTCAACAAAATAGAAATGAATGCAAATCGGTGCAAATGCACTCAGTGGCCTTTTTTCAAGTCAAGTGTCCAAACGCACACATTACGCACACTCATCCACACGCACTGCAGATGTCCTGATTGGCATGTTGGATGTTATTCATCATGCCAGTTGAGGAAGTGTTATCCAGCACCATGCAATCAGTCTCCTCTGAGCTCATCAGACAGAAAGAGGGATGCCATGTGCAATAGCTTATTTACGTACAGATTCATCATGTGTGCATCTGTCTGTGTTTTTGTTTTATTCTCTGTCTCTCTGTCTTCTTGACATCTCTGCACTCTTAGGCTCTGTGTGTGTTTTTAATCAGGTCCTGGGCTATGCTGATTATGCCTTCACCTCAATATTTACAGTTGAAATTCTTCTCAAGGTACACATATGAGTGTGTTTTATTATTCATATTCACTGTATATTATGTGATATTTAAGATGTAGAGTTGAAAAGACTGTGACAAAAAATGCAGTCTATTAAATAATGCTGAATTACTAGTGTAACCTTTGTGTTTGGCAAAGTGGGATAGTGGTAGCTTGATGATTATGACACTGGGTTACTGACCAGAAGGTTGGAGGTTCCACCCAAGAATGGCCAAGCAGCTGCTTTTGAGCTCTTTGTGCACCAGGGGTGCTGTATAATGTCTTACCCCAGCATCCTCACATTGCTGAGTTATGTGGCGAAAGAATTTCTCCGTGCTGTAATGTACATGTGACAAGTTAAAGACCCCTCTTCAAAGTGTTGTAGTGTCACAGTGAAAAAGGAAAATATGATTAACCATATCTGGTTAAAAATCTGATTTTTTTAAAACAAATATTACTATCAGTACATTAGCAAATGCATTGTAACATGAACCATGCTTGCAAATAAGCATTCACAGGGAAAAAAACAAGATTGCATCACTTTAAAACAATCTTAATGTGGCCAAAATGGCTAACTTTTCAATTCATCATTGTCATTACACACCTACTTTGAAACAATTTGTGAATGTTCCTGTAAAAAGTGCAGATTTTCAGTAAATATGGCTTTGGATACAGTATGTTTCTTATCGTTCAGTGTGATTGCATATGATTGGCAGGTTTTACAAATTAATATGATATACAATTATTGTTTTGATATTTAGATAAATATTTATATACTCTAAAAGCACTTATGCAAATGCTTTTGCAAATGACATGGCTTAAACCACCAGTTATTATGTTTTGCATATTTTCCAAGTATCGTATTTTTCGGACTATAAACCGCTACTTTTTTCCCACGTTATGAACCCCGAGGCTTAAACAACGAAGCGCCTTAATTACTTCAAGCCAAAAAACTGAGCGACATAACATTAGACCAATGACATTTCCGAACGGAAACAAAAAAACGCACCTCACCTGTGTTCTGAGCTGCACGGCTTCGGGAGAAAAAACTTCCCTCTGGTGATTTTTAAATGCCAAAAGATTACCTCTCGAGAAAAATAGTTGTGAAAGGAAGGAGGAAGACAGTGAATGACTTTCTTGGTTGGCTACTGTTTAGATACAAGCCGTTGTAGCGTGTTGAGTCTGGGTGAAGGGAGAGCGCTAACTCCAGTTGCAACAGAAATCATATAAGCACAGACAGATTTCCAAAACTCGTGCTTTTTTATTTTTCTTGGCAACAGCGTTAAGGGTTAGTCAAAAAAAATAATAAGGACATAATCCTCAGTCTTACACACATGCAGTAATACCGAAAGAATGCAGTGGCAGGCTATTCCCAAAATTCCGCTATGCTCCTAGGGAAGCGCAACATATTTCACCCGTTACACAGTGTGTAACATGTCTTTCGTTAATGCCTGTGTAAAGTACATTAGTGTAGACAGGTGCGGCTTATTTATGTTCAAAATAAAAAATATTTGTAAAATTCAGTGGGTGCGGCTTATACATGGGTGCGCTTTATAGTCCTTTTTGGATTTAGGTAATGAGGATTACATGATGATTAGGTAACAAAATAAAAGCATAAAACTAAATATTAGTTTTTTCCCATTAGATTCAATGGTATGGGAACATTTTTTTAGGGTAAATGTATATTTTCACTTTGTTAAACAGAGGACCAGACACTTATATATAGTCTTATATATCACCTTAATCAGCACTCCATAAACAATTCTGCACAGACAGAGTTGTTGCATTTAGGTAAAATTAAAGAAGTAAAACAAAACTAAAAACTACTGGCATCATATGACACCAGATTTAATAAAAGTCTGTTACTTCCTAAATAGCTATGACAAAATGTTGTGAAGAAAATTACATATAACAGAAATGTATAAACTATATTTGCTCAACTTGTGAAGTTCATTTTTCTGCACTGGCAATAAATGTTTTTTTCTTTCCCCTGATTCTTTCTGCAGATGACAGTCTATGGTGCGTTTTTGCATAAAGGCTCTTTCTGTAGAAACTGGTTTAATCTGTTGGATCTTCTGGTTGTCAGTGTGTCTCTGGTTTCCTTCTTCTTACAGTAAGTCTAATTTACATTCATTCTACATTTCATTTGGTACATGTTTGATTTCTCTAGCACTCTGATGATGTGTAAGGTTTTGAAAAAGTGCAAGGCTTGGGGGTTGTTGTTCGAGTTTATGTGAACAGATAGAGCCCTCTGCTGGAGAACATTGTCTTTTGTCTTTCTTCTGTTTAATATGATTAAGGATAATGATGAAATATTAACTGTAATCATGCTTAAATGATTTGAACTGCTTTTAAAATGGAGATTTCTGACTTGATTGACTGTAGGATATTTATCAGTGGTGGGCCGTGCATTTCACACCTAGGCCTTCAGTGCTGTCCTGCCTGAATCAATCCACCTCGGAACACCATCATTATGACACCATGGCTATAGAAACCATCAATATAAAACAGAAACAGAGTATATCAGAGTGCTGCATCACAGACAGGTACCTCATGCAGTGAGAATGAGTAAAATTACTAAAGCACAAAACTCAAAAAACACAATTTAACAAGTCTCCTTTCACTGCAGCTACAGTTGCACCACTCACATACATCATCTCTAGCAGAAGCATCAATGTTAACCTCGTAGAATGACACAGGGTTTTCTGTTCATTTTTGTTCTATTGGTTCCATGTCCAACTTTTTTTGAAAAGTCCTTCTTGTAAATGTCCCTGTAAGTATATCTTTCAAAATCAGTTTCTTCTCCTTTGTCAGCCATTGTGAAATGAAAAACAAACAGCTATCAAATCCACACGAATATCAAGTTGAAATCTGATTGGTTAAAGAAACAACCTTCAAGTAGCATTAACTGTATGCTGCAAGTTCCTTCAGAAATTTTTTTTTGAAGGCCTCACATCAGATTTTGAACACATCATGTGACGGCTGAAATCTGATTGGATAGAAACTCCAATGTAAACAGACACTTCTTTTAGAGAGAAATGCTATGGAATTAGGAGTCTAGACTATTTGGAAGAAATTAATACATATTCATGGACAAAAATATGATAAAACATGTCAGTGATTCTGACAGAAACAAAAACGGCCTGCCACTGATATTTATATTATCAGCCTTCCACTGATAGTTATATTATTAAACTACTAATTGCATATTGCATACACACACATACACAAAAAGTGATTTCTGGTTGGGCATACAAGACACACAAAATCTGATTACCTCATTTTCTACTCTTTTTCCATCTCAGTTCAAGTGCGATCTCTGTAGTGAAAATCCTGAGAGTACTGCGAGTGCTCAGGCCTCTTCGAGCCATCAACAGAGCCAAAGGTCTAAAGGTACCATGGTGTATGTGTACGTCTACTTTTAATGCACTTGTACAGTGCAGCTCTTATTAATCTCTGTGTTTCTTCAGCATGTAGTCCAGTGTGTGTTCGTGGCTATACGGACCATTGGGAATATTATGATTGTTACTGCTCTGCTTCAGTTCATGTTCGCATGCATCGGTGTTCAACTCTTTAAGGTAGTATATAATTTATTATTTTGTACCTGTCATAAAAACAGCATGTTTTGGTTTTGCTAATTATATTGTTAACCCATATGCATTGTTTAAATGTACTTGTTTGATTTGTTGTGTAGCTTCTAATTACATGTGTCCTGGCTGCTTAGTGTCTTATTTGACAACATTTTTTTTTTTTGTCTCAGAAGGTTATACAGCAGTTGAGATCATTTAATCATTTAAAGAACTGAATTAAAATATTTTTGTGACTAAAAGCATTACTACTCACAAAAATGCCCCATGAAACCAGGCAAAATTTCACTTCATTATACTATTAGAAACATCAAAGAATGAGTGTCCAGTTACTAATAAACTTAGGTGTTTCACAATGGGAATCACTTTGAGCGTGACCAACTACTGAAGCTTCTATAATGCCATGTCTGTCTTGACAGACAGGTCGACCCTGACAACGTAATTTCGCGCTTTCTTCCTGTGAGGGACTACATCAAGCTCTCTCAGCACATCCAGTTTACTGCTGTTTTTTGCTAAACTGTTCAACGAGCGGGCTGTGATTGGATTCTGCCACTGAACACGAAATCAGTTTTCGAAATCAGATCGTGTTGAGTGGCATCCAAAAATTTAGAATAGTGTCCACGTTTAAGCGGGCTATTCTCTTGGACCTTCGAGTATTAAATTACTATGTTGGGGAATTAGCGCCATTAAGCCAACTAAGGGCTTTACGCATCAAGGTGAGCCTTCGAAGGGCTAACTACCCTATGGAAATCAATAGACTAATGTGTTGTGACGAGTCTTAATTACCTTGCACTCAGCCATGTCAACTGTAATCCCCCCCACCAAAGTAATTGAGTCAAAGCGCAGGGAGGTTGCATCCCGCCTTTGTCCATCACCATGTGCAGCAACCATCTCGAACAGGGACCCTCACCCGATATGCATTGTTCCCTTTAGTTGCATAAGTTGACAAAAAAAGCTGATAATGTGGTGTGACATGAGGCTTTTATTTATCAGAGAGACTCATGTTCCAGGTATGTTGAACAGGTGAGCGGAATTATTGTGCAGGGAAAACCTGTAGGGGGAATGGAAACTTCATCCTCAAGTTGTAGAGCATATATGGCAGAGATATGGCCAGGCTGCCATAAATCTCTTTGCCCCATGAGAAAACCTTCAGTGTTTTCTGTATTTCTCTCTAAAGGACGAAGATGCACTGTTGGGTGTATATGCTTTAGCCCACACATGGCCAAACATCCTTCTATATTCATCCTTCACTAAGCTTAATGTTTCCCACTCTAGTCAGAGTGGGGAAACTGGGCTTGTCACTGGTTCTGATAGCTCCATGTTGGCAAGCCAGGCACTGGGGTGCCGAGATAGTTCAACTGCTGTCAGATCAGCCGTGGTTTTTCCCTCCCTGAAGGGACTTCTTGTCCCAGGCAGGAGGGGAGATTTATCATCCACACCTAGGCAGGATAGCTCTCTGGGTCTGGACAATGAAAGGTGGAACTTGATTGCAGCAGGTCTGCCCCAATCAGTTATACACACTATTCAGTGCACCAGAACCTCATCTACTTGGACACTTTATAGCAATAAATGGTGAGTCTTTGTTTGATATTTGTTCAGCAGCTAGTTGGGCTATGTCACACACTTATGTGTGATTTTAGAGATTTAATGTGTCTGAGTTGTCCTTAGCACATGCAGTGCTAGGAGCCCATGTAATTAGGTATCACATGCAATCCGGGAGTGGTCTAAATCTCCCATTGTGAAACACAGAGTGAAGATAGAAAAAAAAAACAGGATTACATAAAGTAACCCATCATTTGAATAGAGACATTTATCAACATAATGGAATGATATATTGGACATTTATTTTAAAATGCATTCTACAATTAAATTGTATTGCCTTAAAAGATGATAGATAAATAACAAACAGAAAGATAAGGTTAGAACAGTAGGGGTCTCTCTGATAGAGCAAGTTGAGCTTATAAGCATGAAATATTGGCTTATTTTTCAGGGTAAATTTTATCGGTGTACAGATGAGGCAAAACACACATCTGAGCAGTGCAAGTGAGTGATACTGTCTACTGTAAATGCAAACCTTGTATGGCTTTTATCAAGGTGGACTTTATAAAATGTCATTATGCTTTTATTAAGTTTTGTTGCCAAAGTATGTGTTTGTGTATATGTGTGTGTATGTGTGTATGTGTGTGTGTGTGTGTGTGTGTGTGTGTGTGTGTGTGTGTGTGTGTGTGTGACATAGAGGCACATTCGTGATCTATAAAGATGGTGATGTGACCCTCCCGCTAGTGCGGCAGCGCATCTGGCACAACAGCGATTTTAACTTTGACAACGTACTGATGGGCATGATGGCCCTGTTCACTGTGTCCACATTCGAGGGCTGGCCTGCGTAAGTTAATTAATTATAATTAATTAAACTTATGGTGTGACATCACAGGTCAAAGGTGACTCTGCATCTTGCACTAAGGAGCTATCTTCTGTCCCTGTCCTATTTTAGACTTCTTTACAAAGCCATCGATGCCAACTCTGAGCACCATGGCCCCATCTACAACTATCAAGTGGAGATCTCGATCTTCTTTATTGTCTACATCATCATCATCGCCTTCTTCATGATGAACATCTTTGTGGGGTTCGTCATCATCACATTCCGTGACCAGGGAGAGGCTGAGTTTAAAAACTGTGAGCTGGACAAGAACCAGGTTAGAAATGAAATGTTACCAAATTTCTGCATCTTGACTATGTTGTGTCACCATCATGGTTTTCAAAGGTGGTCTTTGCCTCTTTTATTCATATAGAGACAGTGTGTAGAATATGCTCTGAAAGCCCAGCCGTTAAAGCTGTACATCCCAAGGAACCCAGTGCAGTATAAATTCTGGTCTATGATCAACTCCACAGGGTTTGAGTACATCATGTTTGTCTTGATTCTCCTCAACACAGTCACTTTGGCTATTCAGGTAAACTACAGACCTTTTAATGAAAAATGTGTAGTAGGTAAATATTTAACTATATTAAAAATAATTTTAATCATGTGTAATAATTTATAATACATTGTAGCTAGTTTAGTTATTATAGAATTAGAAATGTAATTATTTATTAACAGATTTTTTAACAGCAAATTTTGTTTGAATTTGCATGTAGCATGTCTTTAGCAAACAATCGAACTGGCTTAAATGTTTCAAAATTTATCATGTTAACTTCAATAATATATTATTTTTGATTGTACAGTTTTGGGCATTATTTGTCTAATGGTATGTCTCATGCCTTTTCAGCATTATGAGCAGTCCAAACTCTTCAGTTATGTCATGGACATTCTCAATATGGTCTTTACAGGCCTCTTCACTGTGGAGATGATTGTCAAGTTATTAGCTCTTAGACTCAAGGTTCTGTTCTTATCTATCAGATTTACATTACTTACAATTTTTTTTGCCGTAAATAATCAGTTTATGTGTTAGTTGTCTTTTTGACATGTCAAGCTGTAACTGAAGTTTGCTATTTGATTTGGCTGCAGCACTACTTTACTGATGCTTGGAACTCCTTTGATGCTCTTATTGTGGTCGGGAGTGTGGTGGACATCGTGGTGACAGAGTTTAGTGTGAGTCTCTGAGCTCATTGTGTTGAAATAAATATGAACACAAAATGTGTCACTTCTGTCTACATAGTCTACACTGATACTTAATCTTTTTAACAATGGGCCGGTGTGGGCATAGGTTTTTATTCGATTCAAGCAAGTCCACACCCTACCTGTTTAAATTTCATGATTTAATGACTGTCAGGTGTGGACCTTAATTGGTTGAAATCAAAACCTGCACCCACATCGGCCCTTTGTGAGAAAGATTGGACATCCCTGTCTTAATGAATTGGCATAGCGCTATAAAATCATGAGAGGAAAACACATTCTAGGTACAATACTAATTAGTCTAATGAGCTGGACATTTCCAGTTAATTAGACTCATTCTAATGAGTCAGGATTGATCTAAAAGTTCAATAAAATTTACACAAAGTGCATATTTGTGTGTATATATATATAATTTAAGTATGCTATGACTTTTAAGATAAGATATGATAAGATATTGCACAGATTAAAATGGTGTTATTGCACAGTTGTTATTGCACAAAACTTTAAGGTGTTGCTATTGCACAGCCTAAATAAACAGTTTTTGAATGTCTACTGTTTTTCTAAAATGTCTGTTTTTTTACTCTTTCCACAGAGTTCAGAGGATAGTTCTCGCGTTTCAATCACCTTCTTCCGTCTGTTCCGTGTGATGCGATTGGTTAAACTGCTTAGTAAGGGGGAAGGCATTCGCACGCTGCTCTGGACGTTTGTTAAATCTCTCCAGGTCAGACAGCATCACATACACTCACAACTCATCTGTCATTATTAACATGAAAGTTCAAACAAAAGTAATTTATTTTGTTTTGCTTGTCCCGAAGGCCTTGCCTTATGTAGCTCTTCTTATTGCTATGATCTTCTTTATCTACGCTGTGATTGGTATGCAGGTGGGTGGGGCACATGTCACAAATACAGAGTAGTCTTAATAGATATGTACATGAATTAATGAACATTGTAGCGATAGACACAAACCTACTGCTCTATCTGTATTTCAGGGGCTCAAATGCTTATCTGATGGTCTTTCTCTCATAGACTTTTGGGAAGATTGCAATGCAGGCCCACACGCCAATCAACCGCAATAACAACTTCCAGACGTTTCCCCAGGCGGTGTTGCTACTCTTCAGGTGAGAGAGAGAGAGTATATTAGTATATAATTAAATATTTGCAACCAACATTTAAATATTTAAATGATTACATTCGGAATCATTTAATGTGAGTTTGTTACCACTAAGAAACACAAAAAAATGTAATTTTTGAAAACTGAAATAAACAAATTTAAAGATTTACAACGCCATTAACAAAAAAGTTGGAACACTATGTATAATGTAAATAAAAACAAAATACAATGATTTGCAAATCTCGTTAACCCATATTTTGTTTACAATAGAACATAGAAAACATATCAAATGTTTTAACTGAGGAAATGTAACATTTTAGCCCAAAAAATAATTTCAAAAAAAGTTGTGACAGGACAATAAAAGTCTGGAAAACATAGGTTTTATTAAAAAGAAACAGCTGGAGAAAAATTCTGCAACTAATAAGGGTAATTAGCAACAGGTCAGTAAGATGATTGGGTATAAATAATGTCTTAGCGAGGCAAAGTCTCACAGAAGTAAAGATGGCAGAGCTTCACCAATCTGTTAAAGACTGGGTCTACAAATTGTGGAACAGTTTCAGAATAAAGGTTTTATAAATTTCCAAAAACAATGAATATCTCATAATTTACAGTACATAATATCATCAAAAGTTTCAAAGAATCTGGGAAAATCGCTGTGTGCAGGGACAAGGGGGGTAATCAATATTGGATGCCTGTGATCCTCGGGTGTCACTGCATTTAAAACAGTTATAATTCTGTAATGGAAATTAATGCATGGGCTCATTAACACCTGCTGAAATCATTGTCTATGAACACAGTCTGCCATGTCATCCACAAATGCTGGTTAAATCTTTATCTTGCAAAGAAGAAGGCATGTGTGAACATGATCCAAAAACAGCACCATCCTCTCTGAGCCAAAAATCTTTTAACATGTACTGAGGCAAAGTGGCAATCTGTTAAGAAGAAGGAAATTAAAATGTCTTCTTAAAAACATTGCGAGTTTTTGGATATTTCAGCAAGACAATGCTAAACTGCATATTGCATATATTACAATAGCATGACTTCCAAGTAAAAGAGTTTATACAATGGTATATTTCCTTAATTTAAAAATTGTATATGTTTTTTGTTTTGTTTTATTGTGGGACATATATGGATTCATAAAATTTGCAAATCATTGAATTTACATTTTACACAGCATCCCAAATTGTTTTGGAATTGGGGTTGTATGTGAAACAAATAAATGTAGATGTGTGGTTTTTCAAGATAATATATTTCAGTGTTAACATTGTATTCAGTGGCATTTAAACATTTGTGTCTTGCTTTAATAGTATACTCCATGTATAATATCTCTTCTGTGTGTGTGTGTGTGTGTGTGTGTGTGTGTGTGTGTGTGTGTGTGTGTGTGTGTGTTTGTGTGTGAGATGTAGGTGTGCTACAGGTGAGGCATGGCAGGAGATCATGTTGGCGAGTCTACCAGGGAAGCGTTGTGATGCAGAGTCAGACTTTGAGCCTGGAGAAGAATTTACCTGTGGCAGCAATTTTGCCATTGTCTACTTCATTAGCTTCTTCATGCTTTGTGCTTTCTTGGTAACAAAAATCTATTTTTCATTATTTTATTTTGATTTGCATTTTGAATGTTAACAAAACTACTTGAGTACAAAAATCAAGGTTTTCCTGGTAAATTAGATTTTATTTAGCCACCCACAAACACCTCACCTTAAAGTGCTATTAATAAATATTTTCATACAGAAATAATTTTAGGTACTTGCTTAAATTTAATGGATTTGGATTTGAAGTGTGATTAATGTATATTGTATATAAGCGCTCTTCTCAGTATTGGGAGTCATCCCATTTCAGCACTATCTCTAGTGGTGGCCAATAACGTTATACAACAACATCTAAAACCGTTTTCATGATATACAGTACAGCTTGTATCATGACATTTGTTTTTATGTCACATTCAGTGCTGCAAAAAAGTGTAAAGAGATCAATGGTACTTTTATTTAACATCTACAAAGACATTATTTGCAGGAGAAATTGAGGGAGTAGTATAATAAGGATACATAAAATCATACAATGGTTTTATAACTTGCTGTAAAACTGTAAATTAAGAAATACTTGCTTTATGAAACTTTCAACCAAAGTTCAAAAAGTAAAAAAGTAAATCTTTTGTTTTTTCTTAAAATAGCCCTAACAAAAGGTTAAATTTATATTCCTTTTTTCAGGTTGTTTGCTATGTATACTTTAAATAAGAGCAGAATGACATGATTTGCAGATTCATAAATTATTTATAATAGGACATAAAAACATATAAAATGTATAAAATTAGGAAACTGACTATTTTAATGAAAAAATAAGGTGATTTTGAATTTGATGGCTGTAACACATCTGAACAAACCTTGGGACAGTGCCATGTTGACCACTGTGTAGCATCTCCCCTTCAATCCATATACTGTACATCTGGACCTGAGGAGTTGAGTTATTGGAGTTTCAGGAGGGATGTGTGTGTCCTTCGCTTATTGTTTACTGACTATTGCTTTTTTTTTTAGTTTGTAACACAGCCCTTTCTGGTTTCTCCCTTCAGTCTCCTTTAAAGGAGGTGAAATGCATTCTCTTATGGTTAAGGTCTGGTTAAGTCTGAAACCAGACACCTTATTCAGTGATGAAGTCCTTTGTTTTGTTGGCAATGTGTTTTGGGTCGTTTTCTTGCAGCAAGATTAGGTTTCTTTCCAGTATGTTTGAATGCATTTCTCTGTAAATTATTAGAGAGAATGTTTCTATAAAATGAATGAATTCTCTGTCTACCACCATGAGTGACATCACCAATAAAGATTAGTCGTCCATGCGAATCCAAACCATGGTATTATCTCCACCATGAATGATCAACAACTTTTGATACTTCAAATTCTTTTCTTACTTTACATGTAGTTTTTTCCTTCATATTGGTAGAGGTTAAACTCCAGTTCCAGATCTTTTGTGTCTCATCTTTGTAAAATGTCCTGATTCTTACTGCTAAAGAATGATTTAAATTATATTTATATGACAAAAAAGTTGGGTTGTGATACCTTCATTGCTGCCTGTGAAACCTTTTGGTGATGACACTTTTTAGTAATGACACTATTGAGTTTGGGTTGTCAAACCCAAAAAGGCTTCAATTGATCGTAAAAACAAAGCAAATGGTCTTGTTCTTCAAATAATCTCTGAAAATACTGTATATTTATAGATATTGATAAAAAAATATGTCTCATACATTTTGTCTATATCCTATAGGCAAAACTTAAATCATAACATTTTTATAACCCTAAACATTAATGGTTACAGGTTTGTTTACCTAAAAAACACAGTATGTATAGGGTGAATTTGATAAAGCTGTAGATTTTGTTTTTTAATCAATATGCCACAAAGTCCATAATTTTGGCTTACTGGGAGTGTCATATACTTTAGATTTGCCACTTATTAATTCTTACTATGTGCAATTTAAAATTTTTCAGATTATAAATTTGTTTGTTGCTGTTATCATGGACAATTTTGACTACTTGACACGTGATTGGTCAATTTTGGGGCCACATCATCTCGATGAATTCAAAAGGATTTGGTCAGAGTACGACCCAGAAGCTAAGTAAGATTAATTTCTCTGTTTAAAAAAAAAAAAAAAAAGTAAGTCTATCTCTGCCTTATTAGAATGTGCTCTGTGTGTGTGTGCGTGTGTGTGCATGTGTGTGCATGTTTGTGCATGTTTGTGTGTGTGTGTGTGTGTGTGTGTGTGTGTGTGTGTGTGTGTCGCATAAAGGGGTCGGATAAAGCACCTAGATGTGGTGGCTCTGCTTAGGAGAATCCAGCCTCCTTTGGGATTTGGAAAACTTTGTCCCCACCGTGTGGCCTGCAAGGTACTTCATACACACACATGAAAAAAAGTATGTATGTACGCAGTATGAGTATTGTACTACGGTTCATCTCCTTTACAGTATATAAACAATCTCGTACACATTATAGTACTATGTGCTTTTAGATGCTTAAGCTCTCTCACGCACCCCATCCTGTTACAAACTTTGCTTCCCGTTCTCTTGCTCCCTGCTAGCGTCTGGTTGCCATGAACATGCCCCTAAACTCAGATGGTACAGTGACCTTCAACGCTACTCTGTTTGCCCTTGTCAGAACTGCGCTGAAGATTAAAACTGAAGGTAAGTACCATAGCCAATAAAACTTTTAACAACAGTAAGTCAATTTCAGTTTAAATAAAAACTTTTTAAATAGAAAAGAAACATTTGGTCCTGCGAAATGTCCCAAATAAGTGATAAAACTATATCTGGTCTCTATAAAGAGACTTGGCCACACACATGAGCAGATTTACTAACACACCATTCAGAGATGCTTGGTATTGAAGAAGTCAGCTTTGAAGTCTCTCTGTCATTTCCCCTGTGAACAGTAAGCATTTGGACCATGATATTCTAATAAGACCATGTAATGGAAAATCAACAAACAGAGGAGGCCGAGTTGGGTTTATTAATGGAATGAATTTCTATTTGAGTCAATTCTGTCTAATAACACTGCTCGATCCTTAGGTCACCCAGACCAGGAGAATGAGGAGCTGAGGGTCATCATTAAGAAGATCTGGAAACGCATGAAACCCAAAATTTTAGATGAGGTTATTCCTCCTCCTGCTGGTGAGAAGAATCACTTTGATTTTTATCTCATGCTTAAAGGCTGCTTCGAGGCTTATGATTCCATAAATATGCTCTATAGAGCTTTTCAGATCGTAGTAAAATTATTTTTTCCTCCTTTTCATTTTTTATAGCATTTTATATTCATTCATAGAACGCATTTGGTATGCTGTGATTTGTGTTAACTTGTGCTTCCTTATGAACTGAAGTAAATCTATTTTAAATGAATTGATTTGCTCTTTCATTAGAAGCAGTGCACTAATTTACACGTGTTCATGTGGAGTTTTTTTGCCAGGGCTTTTCCTTTATTAAACAAACTTCCTTCATTTATTCATCCAACCTTCCACAGTGTATGGCTGATTCATCATATTATCATTTTTCTCACTGTGTGTTTAATAGCAGAGGAAGTGACTGTGGGCAAGTTTTATGCCACATTCTTAATTCAGGATTACTTCAGGAAGTTCCGTAAGAGAAAAGAGAAAGTGGGTCTGGGAGACCCAGATCCAAGAAGGCCATCAGCTCTACAGGTACATGTTTAACCTTGTCTGCTCAAAATATTATAACATTTTATAATCATAAAATCGTAAAACAATACATTTATACATATACATAAATATATATATATATATATATATATATATATATATATATATATATATATATATATATATCTCAGAGTACTCATATTATACCGAAACATTTTCTCCTGACATTGTAGCATTCCCTTTATATTTTACATATTCATGTATTCAGTATTATCTTTATTACTTTACAGTTATGTTTGTAATAATATTTATTTATACTGCATTTAATGTTAGAGGGATGGAAAAACCTTCCAATCAAACTGTCATGTATCAGCCATTTTAACATTTACAGAATTAATCTCGATCTTTATTTATTCCCCCTGCAGCAAAAAGAGAAGTCAGATATAAATTTTACAGAACGATATGTAATGTAAATTGAAACCACAAATATATGAAAATTGCTTATTAAAATTGCATTTGTTCCAGTACAAGCAACAACTAGCTTAATATATTCTGTCAGAAACGTATTTATTGTCAGAACCTGAGGCGCTTGTGAGTTTGTTGGTTTAAATGAATAAATAAACATAACATAACATAAAATCAAATAAAAATTCGAAAAGTGGGTATATGCTAAGTGCTTGTGCAGCATATATACTGTGTCCCTGTTTTTCTCCATTTGCATCTGTGTCAGGCGGGTCTGCGCACCCTACAAGATCTTGGGCCAGAGATTCGCCTAGCTATCAATGCAGACCTCGAGGAGGACGAGGAGGACCTGGAGGAAGAACTTGATGAGGATGAGGTATGCTGTATGGTATCTTAAAGAAACATTTGAGAACTTATTGTTTATATGCACATTATATAGACAAAGCTTTTGTGGACACCAGACTATAAAATTCATATGCCTTTTTTAAACAGCCCATTTCATGATTAGATCCCATTTGCTGTTGTAATAAACTCTGGATAGATTCGATTTTGGTTTGTGGTTGTGGAGGTTTGTGCTCATTTAGCCACAAGTATATTAGTAAAGTCAGGTACTAATGTAGGATGAAGAGCCCTTGGGTGCAATCAGCATTCCAATTCATCCCAAAGCTGTTTAATATGGCTGAGGTCAGAGCTCAATAGCAGGCCACTCAAGATCTTAGACTTCAACCCATGTGAACCATTTCCTCATGTAACTGTCTTTGTGTACAGGGAAATTGTTATTTTAGAGCAGGTTTAGGTTTCTGAGTTCAAGTAAAGGGAATATTTTATGCCAAAGACATCTGATACAATTGCGTTAACCAAAACAACATTTTAAAGGAGGCAGCTTAACAAATGTAGAGGTTAAACATTTAGTCTGCCTAAAGATCTGCTTTACTGACACAGTGAATATCAAGTGTTAACCTGGTAATCGGGCAACTACATGCTGTACCAAAATAAACAATCAATTCGGTTTTAAATAAGGTATTGGTTGTCAAAATGTCATGATGCTACAACACTGCCGTATGAAATCTTTAAATGCAAACTTTTCTTTTTTCAACATATATTTTTAGATCAGCACATGATCTTAAGTTGTTTTATGAGTCAGTACTAAATATTATTTTATAATATTAGAACAAAAATAGGCTACACCTTTTAATTTCATTACATACCTATCATGGTTTTAGCATAATTCAACATTAGCAAGAATTATAGTCTTCTCTGTCTCTGCTTTGTTAGAATCAAAATGGTTATGCTGGAAACGCAGAGTTCCCAGACCGCCGCTCCTCTGTGGTCTCCACACCAACAGTTTCATCCGCTGCTATGTCAGGAGAAGGTTTCTCCAATGGAGGCCTTAGTCACAGGAATTCATTAACCAGAACACCAAATGGTAGCGGCATCATCTTAGAGCAGGAGAAATTTAGACGTGGAGAAAACAGACGTTCCTCCCTCTACTTCCAGCACAAGAATGGTGTGATTGACCAACCATCAAAGAGGTCAGAGACACTGTTAATATGTATAGTATTGTGACTGTTTCAATAAAATAACACAATCTCTCTTACTAGTCACTCCAAGACTCAGGTGAGATTACAACTCAAACAGAACCCTAAAAAAGACTCATTATTTAATATTTTTCTGATTGTTATAAGTTTTGATAATTCTTTGTTCTGCAGTAAACTGAAAGCACACATTTTTAAATATTTAGCATGGAAATCTTTGTCAATTTCAAATTTTTGCCAACAATACTGGCCTTGCTGAACCCAGGAAAATGTCAAGAGCCAGCAGTCACATGAGTATTCAGAATAATATATGATAAAAAAAGAAATGATAACAATAATTTAAACGTCACATATTGCACCACTTCTAAAGGTGGCAAAAATCCAATCTAGTAACATGACATTTGTTTATTTACAGACCTTTTACATACCAGATCTACTAATATTCTCAGAAAATCCCTTTTTATTATTTTATGAGAATTTAACTTTTTTTACATACTAATTTCTGCATTGACAATTAGGCCTGAAAACAACCAAAAACAGATCATTACCCATTCATTATACAATATCAGTGTCTTGAGAAGACGCATCTTGAGAAGTGGTAGACTGGTGAATTTGGTCATTTAATCAAACAAAATTTTATTATGTTTTTGTGGAAAAACCATGAACAAACACCACAATGCTTTTTATTGTATACATACACTTATTGCAATTGCTGCAATCGGTGTGTGTGATTAACCACTATTTATTTACCTTTTACTTTTTAACTATTTTTCTGTTTGTTTATAGAGTTTCATATCACATGCATCCACGGTAAGTCCAGAACTCAGCTTGATATTCCAATCATTTTTTCTTTTTTATATGTTGTTGTTTAGTTGTTTGTCATGACATTGTGTCGCTTCATCCAACACACAGGAGAGACTCAAGGGAGCACTTTAGCTCTTCTATTTCACGAAGTGTAGAAGGAGAGGAGGGGTACCATAGAGAGCAGATTTTTCACAGGAGGGAAGAAGATGAAGAGGTCATAACTCCCAGAGAAAGGTCTTATTTTCTCCTCCTACACTGTGCACCATTGTGAAAATTAAATATAGTGTAAATAGCTCAATACATTCCAATATATAAAAATAGCATATTGTAATATAAAGATGTGTGGGTGTCTGGGTTGAAAAATGAACTTCACTTTAGCAGATTTAAAATAATTATAAAAAAAAGTATATATGGTGCTTTTTAAATGGTCACTTTACTGAGTCCAAACGTCCGCAATTAACAAATAAACAAATAATTATCTCATACATCACATACACTGTACACCAACACATAGAAACCAGTAAGAGCAATGATAGTACATTATAAAAGATGAGTGAGTTGCTTACATGAGCTGCAGGTTTTTCTAGCAGTGAAAATCACCATACTTGATTTAAAATGAATAAACTGTTAGAATGACTAGGATAACTAGAATAATGTTTTTATCATTCATCTTTAGTAATGTCTCTAGGTTATGTATGTAACCCTAGTTCCCTGAGGGAACGAGACGCTGCGTCGAAACGTTTTGGGAATGCCCCGCGTTATATAGGCAAGTCGTGCCGTCATCGGCGGGCAGTGTCGCATAAACCAGGAAGCTACAAAATGGCTGATCGATGGTAGAGACATAAGCTTCCGAAAAAAGAGAAGGAAAGTGCCGCAGGGATGCAGGGAGTATGACCTGTCGACGCAGCGTCTCGTTTCCTCAGGGAACTAGGGTTACATATTTAATCTAGAGCCGTTCTCTTTCAGGAACGCAGCGTTACATATGTCATGTAGGGGAACCCCACGGACCAGGCCATAGAGGCCGCCGTACTCCGGGTTGAATGAGCCTTGTCTCCGAAAGGGGTGGGAAGACCATAGGACTTATAACCTGTGGTAATAGCATCCACTATCCATATGCTGAGAGTCCGCTTATTGGCAGGAAAGCCTTTCCTGTGAGGGCCATAGCAGACAAACAGTTGCTCTGACTTTCTTTACGGACTCGTCCTGTGGAGTTATGTATCCAGTGCTCACACTGGACACAGTTGATTTTGCTTTTCCTGGTCTGGAGCTAGGAAAGGAGGAGGGCAGAATGCCTGCAAAACGACAGGTCGTGAGGGAGCCGTAGGCACCTTAGGCACATACCCAGTTTTAGTGTAGAGAAAGGCAATGGCCATGCCAGGGGTAAACTCCAGGAGAGACAGGGCCACAGACAGAGCCTGTAAGCCCCCAATCCTCTTAAGGGAGGAAATCGCCAAAAGAAAGGCAGTCTTTACCGACAAGAACTTAAGGGCAACCTCGGCCAAAGGCTCGAAGGGAGGTTTAGATAGAGCCGCCAACACGACGGCCAAATCCCACACAGGCAATCTGGGTAGTATCCTGGTCCTCAGCCTCTGGGTAGGAAACATGTCACGAGAGGGTGTTTCCCCAGCAACACTATGGCGTCCAGCCCCAGAGAGAACCAGAGGGGACAGTGCAAAGTCTCCCGGGTCGCAAAAAGATCCACCTGGGCTCTGTAATATCTCTGCCATATCTGCTTCAACACCTCTGGACCTCTGCTCTCCAATTAATTTGGCCCGGGATGTACATGCCTGTGCCACCATGAGGGATGCGTTCGTCGTTAGCGTTACGCAACGACAATGCGCTCCCAGGACGGGGCCTTGAGACAGGAACGTGTGTTCTCACCATATATCTAAGGTTCGAAGAGCTCGCCTCGAAACCTTGATAGTACGGAGTGGGCTGCCCCCTCGGGAGAACTCTCTGTCTCTGAGCTACCACTGGAGGGGTCTCATATGGAGCAGGTCGGGAAAAAACGGTAGGCCCCAGCGCGGGGCTGTGATGCGGGATGCAGAAAAATCCAGCATACTGGGAACGCGTTGCTTCTGCTTCTTACCCGGCCAAGCTAACTCTAGCTTGGACACGGCTTGCGTCATTACCTCCAGAAGCTCCTTGAACAGCACAAGCTGTGAGGAGTCCGTAAACTCGCTAGCTTCTCTCGAGAGCTGATTGAGCATGCTCTACTCCCAAACAAACATCACAAAGTTTATGTGTGTCTCCCCCCGTAATGAAACGTGGGCAAGGAGGGACACACGGAAAGGTAGTTTGTTTTCTAGCCATGCTGCACAGATTCACACACAAAGCGCTTACCAGAACAACAGAAGCTAATGTCGCTACCATTGCTCAGCCATTTTGTAGCTTCCTGGTTTACACGACGTTACCGCGGATGATGTCACGACTTGCCTATTAGCCGGATTCCACACGTGATTCAGAGCGTTGACAACACGGGGCGTTCCCAAAGCGTTTTGACGCAGCTCGTGTTCCTGAAAGGGAACCCCTTATCTTGGTCAGGATGATAGTGTATCCTGGGCCGTTACCATACCCTAGTTGGAATAGCCAATGCACTTACAAAAGGCACGCAAATGGGGTTTGCAGTATATGAAGTGCATAGGGGTTCAGCACATGGGGGGCCCATTGCATGTAGTGTATTTATTCTTGTTTTTATCACTCTTTTTTGGGAGGAGGTGGGGGCGCCAACATTCATATTGCATACCCCTCAGCAAATGTGTAGTTGCACCCCTGCACTGCACTCTCCAAGTAGACAGAGATTTGAACATGCACAAATAAACAATACCGGCAGCAAATATACCTGCTTTGTAAAAGTTTTACCAAAACAGACAGCAATAATCAAATTCTCTGAAACAAACCTCATCTGTTTTTTGTTGATCTTTGACCAAGTTTGAAACTTGTTCACCTTTTAGTTATGTATCTCTTCGCAGGCATGGCTACAGAGATGAAGGGCCCATGCATGCATATGGTGGACAGCCTGCATACAATAACCAATGTGGCAGCATTTATGGTGAGGCCAAAAAGTCAGCCAGAAGACGACTCTTGCCTGCAACCCCCACTGGTACATTAAATAATTGCTTGCTTTTTCAATCATTCCTCCTTTTAAGCATTGCAGTAAGTGGAAAATATTAAGACATAATAGTTACAATCATAGATTTTAAAACCCAGTACCACAGATTTTATGTAGTACTTTATTAAATTATTTTTAATGTATATTCATGTTCAGTGTCCACTTTATCAATTACAGGCACACTTTGCATAGAAACAATTTAGTCAACCAAAATAACGTACAAAACTATATAAAAAAGAAGTCTAGTTATCTACAATCAATCAATGGTCAGATTACCCTCACACATCATATCACATGATCTCTGCACCTGAATATTTTTATGTTTTTATTTTATGAACATGTTTATAAGCACTCTTTGTCTCACGTTTGTCTGTAGATAACATTTCACATTATCCCTTTTGAATAAGAACTTACTAATGAGTGCACAATGTTTTAAAATCCCAACAAGACTGATGCACCACACATTACCTTTCAACACTACTAATACCATTATTGTTACTATTTCTCACTCGTTAGAAATCATGGGAATGATTTATACATTTTTGTTTTAAATTGTATTTGAATATTTTCATAGGCCAAACCAAACATTACTTCCAAATTTTCAAAGGTTCCAGTAACTGAGTTATTTCATATTCAAAAGCAAATGTTGGTAAATAGACTATACCTCAAGAGTCTTTAGTCTACTCTGCAAGTGGAAGTTATTTTAACTGAAAATCTTCCCCCTTCATAGAAAATCTTAAAATTAAAGTGTGGGTATATTTTATAACAAGCACTTTTGCATCATTTTAGGCAGGAAATCATCTTTCACCATTCAGTGTTTGAGACGACAGGGAAGCAGTGATGATCTCCCCATTCCAGGCACCTACCACCAGAATATTCCACCCTGTAGAGCACGCTCACAGGTACCTCATCCTGAATTAGATGCACATACACAGTTAGGCACCTCATATGCACTCTATAATCCATGTGCACTATATCTGATTAGTGCAAATTCTGCTTTTTTTTAGAGAGCTACATAGTTCTATATTGATCCTAAGAATAGTAAAAAAAAAAAATATTATGCTCTTGATTCATTTATCAATGCAGTTTGATTCAAGCGCAACTTCCATGTGCAATTTCACCAGATACTACATACAACATCCTAAAGCATGAGACACAAACGGGACAATTAAACTTCGTTTTTAAAATGACGCATAATTGCTGACCCGCTTGCTCACATATTCAACTATTTCTGGTGTTTTTGCAATTAGTAATTAACATTTAAACAAAAAAACATTTAAACATTCACAATCATCTGCCATGTTAAGACAATCTGCTACAGTACTGTAGGAATTTAATAATTACATTATTCCATACAAAATTGTTCACCGGAATCAGGAATGAGTAGGCACATCAAGTGGGATAACACAAAAAGAAAACTTTCCTACCCATAGCAAGCCACACACGCAGCAAACATGGCTTAGCATGCAGCACGTGATTCTTATTTGATCATCTGTGTAGCCCTAGCATTATAATACATCTAAACTAAATGTAATCCTTTTTTATTATCTCTCTCTTTGTCTTTCTCCCTCTCTTATTCTATCTTTTCCCTCAGGCGTATGGCAGTTATGATTCACGCCGCAGCAGCAGCCGTTCTTCGACAGGCTCCACAGCCTCCTGGGCAAACCCCAGCCCCCGCCGCAGTCGTCTTCTTTATGCCCCTCTTATACTGGTAGAGGATGAGAGGTCAGCTGGTGCATGCAGCGTGGGCCTCTGGGAAAAGAAAGCTGAGGATGGTGCCAGTGTGCCTGTTGCAGGCCGAGCGGGTCAGCCGTACAGGGCCTACACCACCCTAAGAGTGCCCACACAACTCAGCCCGCATTACAGCGAGAAGAGAGGCAGCGCTGACAGCCTGGTGGAGGCGGTAAGACATAAGAGAGTTAACACAATTCTTAAAATACAGTATTACATTTCTAAAAGTAGATACAACATTTATAAGCGATTGTACATTTTTATTTGATAAATTCAATTTACAAGAAACTTGGTAAATAATATGACACACACTCAGTCTGTCTTTAATATGGAGAAATTCTAGCCTTCTCTTCCTCACAGAAATGTTGTGAAAGGTTTAGAAAATTTCAGCCATGCTTGTGCTTTAATCACGTGCCTAGAGCCTGAACTTTCACCTTCACACCACACTGCTACATTGCATGCCTGGTTATTATTTGGTGTATGATATTGCAATCTGCTTTTCATTAGCCAAATAGAATCCATTTAATATTTTCTCACAGGAGACTGAGTTCCTTTTAATCAATGTGTTTACACTAGTTGTAGACTCACAAAATTATAGACAAGATATGTGCAAATCATTTCACTACTTTCTGCATGATTTTATACTGCACTCTTGAGGTTATTTTGGTTGAAGAGATTTAGACTAGACTCTATTATGAAGATTCTCAGATTTCATATTCTTAACATTGACTCACTTAATAATCAAACTTATTGTGCCCAAGCATAAGCTAAGCTGAATGTATATATTTTGTATTTTGTATTCTTTATACTTTTGTTTTTGTTTTATTGAAATGTAAATGCTTTTCTTCAGGTACTAATCTCCGAAGGCCTTGGCCTGTATGCCAAGGACCCCAAGTTTGTTGCTTTTGCCAAGCGGGAGATTGCAGATGCCTGTCAAATGACCATAGATGAAATGGAGAGTGCGGCCAGTGACTTGCTAAGTCGAGGCAGCACAGGGAGTTCTGGAGGCGGCTTCCATAATCACACAGACTTAGGGGGGATCTACAGTGATGAGGAAATTGTCAGGAGCCATGATGAAGATGAGCTTGCTGATGAGATGACATGTGTTACCTCATTCTGACTGTCACATCAATGTAGTCAGTCAGAAATGTATTTGTATCGTTAAGGAAGCAGGCTTGCCACTGTGGAAGCCAATGACTCCTTAATGAGTCACAGAGGCAGAGGGTTGACACTGCAAAGTACAGATCAATTTGATTACTAGAAAAGAAAGATCATATTTATATTTTAGGTATATGGATAAATCCCAGAGTTGTTAGTATAGTATTTAGACCTGTGTTGCAGTATGCTGCACTTCCTTGGGCCTAAAGAAAAGAATACATTTGATAGTAAATGGATTGTATTTGAAGCTTGATGTGCTGTAGATGAATGATTTGTTGGCCATTGCAAACTGCATAGATGTGCAACATTACAGCAACCATTTTCAAATGTTACTGCAATGACACACAATGAAACTCTGTACATGGAACCATGTGACAATAAGTGCCTTGAAACAAGGTTCATTTTCATACTGGAAGTGTCAGTCAGAATGTGTATCAACTGTAGTTAAGGTTTTACCAATCAGACGTTCCTCAGTGGATGGATATCAAGGGTCCTGATATGCTTTAAAGAGGACATTCCCTTGTCTTGCTGTGCAAAGTACAATGTTCAGTCCAACACTAACGGATGTAAGAAATGCAGGTCTGGCTAATATTACCTGACTTTGACTTATTGGAATTTATAATATGTATAAAGGTGAAAGGTTTGTACTTAAGTGGAAGCTTAATTGTACATGTTGAATATGTTTATACTTATACAAATGCATAAAATGTTTAAAGAAAGTCTGCTGCTTATCTTATCTTATTAATGCATAGCAATATTTTATGAATTAGTGTAAGAGATCCCATATCTCAAGCTTTTATACTTTATCACTGGATGTCATTTCCCACTGTACATGACTATTTTTTTTCAGCTGGGTATTTTTATTTTTCCCATGACTGTTTTCTAAAACTTGCTAAAAAAGTTTTACAAAAACACATTTAGTGTATGAGAATGGACAAATTGAAATAAATAGAACTTAGTATTTACATTTTGTTTTATTTAAATGATTTTTAACTAATTTGCATTGTTTAGAATTTAACAAATTTATTCTGTTTGGTAATCCTTACAATTTTCTTGTTTACTCCAAATGGAACGAAAACCATACATATATATATATATATATATATATATATATATATATATATATATATATATATATATATATATAGAGTTATATTTATTTATTTATTGTCTGTCTGTCTGTCTGTCTGTCTGTCTGTTTGTTTGTTTATTTAAACTGTGGCTTATGCCATGTTTATTTTTAACATAATCTCAGTGAATTAGTTACAAAGTGATATCTAACTCTCCTGTTTTACATGCCAAAAGTATAACAAAAGCAGAAATTTTAAGTTCTAAAGTATGCTCACCTTGTGTCCAGTGTTCTATGGTCTGCTGCCACCCTGATCTGTTTGTGCTGTGACTGAAAATAAATGAATAATATCATCATTCAGATTTCTATACAAAATGCATATAAATATATATTAAATGCATTTAAATGTATACCAATGTAGATCTGTTCAACTGTGTGTTAATAATACTGCTTATTATTATACACATTATAGCAGAAATGTTTCATTCTCAACTTTTACAAAGCAATGCACTGCTTCCAAACCTTTGGCCTCATTATAAAGCAATTCTTCAATAATTTATATATGTAAATACTTGTCCTATGTTTTAGAAGACATAGCATTGTAGATGTTAAAGATATTAAAAGACCCTGAAAGCTTTTTGGAAACGATATTGTTTGAGGAGCACAGTCTATCTATTGCATCTTCATTGATTCCTTCTGAAGATACTGAAGTATTTTCCACATTTGTTCACCCGTTTTTACGTCTGTGGAAAAAAAAAAAAAAAAGGCATTTGTGAAAAATGTTTAGCATACATAGCCATAGTTATGGTTATGATAATGGTTATTCTGAAATAAAATATTATATCATATAGTTTTAAATTGTATCTAGAATTATTAGAAGTATAATATAGTTCATTAGATTTGACTACATTCATGGTACTGTAGGATGCAGACTCCTATGGAGGCCTGTGAGAATTTCTAGGATATTTTTTGTTTCTTCAAAGCGATTAATCTGCTGCTGCTGCTATCTCTTATTAAACTATATGAATGGTGTTCAAAGATTTTGTGCATGTCTATAAAACGGGAGGATTTTGGAGCTTATTTAAAGGCCTGTGAAGATGCTCATCATCTCTACCAACGCAGGTCGAGTCATCACTCTGTTCTCTGCGCACTATACGCCTTCCCTCTCTGGTTGCCAGATTGTGTCTGCTTTAAACTACAATTTGAACAGGATCCAAGAGAGGATGTACACCAGCCTAATTTTGTTGGAGCAGAATTGTAAGAAATGTACATTTACTTTTTATTTTATTAAAATGTTTTATCAATGACTGGACACTATTACTTCTCAATAGAAGGATCCTTTTTTTTTTTTTTTTTTAACTTTATTTAATTTTTATATTGTAATATATTTGCTATGTTTGCCTCTTACTGTAACACCATACAGAAAACAAGCAGATAGCTTATACTTGAATCAATTAGACTAAAATTAATTGTCATTGGGCAGAATCCAAGTACAAAAAAATAATAATTAATCCACATAGAAATTAACAAGAAGAGAGAGTTGTCTGGCCCCTGTGGTCCAATTCAACAGATGAGCTCCTGTAGCTCAAATTGCTGAAAAAAGTTAATGCTGTTAATGCAGCTAAAGAGGGACCAACACAATATTAGGCAGGTGGGCATAATGTTATGCCTGGTTGGTGTATAGTTGTGCATTGTCAGAGAAATAAAGTAAAAATGTCCAGTGACAGAACACAGTAATTATACAGTAATGTGCAAAAAGACATGGTAGAGTGTGAAGTGTATTGGAAGTATCATAGTTCTGCAAAAAAACAAGTTATCAAAGAGTGCAAACAACATTATTAATGTACAATATATGGTGCTTTTGACCTTTTTTAAGTGTTTCTATACTCACAGCAAATAATTGTGTGATTAGAATCAGCATATTTGAAGCTTTAGTGACCACAGTGCACCTTGGCTTAACTTCTTGGACCTTCTTTTACCTTATGAGGATCTGATTTGTCAAGAGTAATAAACGTGTCAGAAGAATACATGGTCAGGTGTAGTGTGGGCAGTGAATAAATCGTACGATACTTTTACAAAAAAATAAAGATGGATGGGGTTTGCCACTGTTATTTTATTAAATTGGACAGAACCAAGGTTTTCTTAGGATATTGGTCATCGCAACAGTTTTACAACAAAAAGATGGATGTTACACAGGTTGAAGATGTTATATAAGGATTGTGCTTTGACTGTGTTTTGGGGTGCTTCCATAGACTGATATAGACCTGCCTTATTTTGCTTCTGCTAAATAAAGTCCTTGTTCTTTGGCAGCACAACCCCGGATCTTAACTTAGTTTGCGTCTTTTGCTTGCCATTTAAAATTTGTAAGAGTAATAACATGGGCCAGACTGGACATGCTAGCATCTAAATTTAGTACAACGCTGTCAGGTGATTGCAAGAAACTGTTCTTTAGTCTATTAGTATACCATATGAACATAAAGGATATAATTTCCCAAGCTAACACACTGGATATTGAGCTTAATGTTCAGCTCAGTGAGGATGCTGTCCATGTCCATGCCAATAAACTGCATTCTTTTTTTTTTACGGCTGATTGTTGTCTAGAATGAGGAGCAAGAGTGGGTTTGGTACGCTGTTCATTATGCTGTCTCAGCAAAGATAACTGATATCTAGCATTATATAAAATTTACAGGTTATTCTGACTTAATGAGCTTGTAACCAGTAGAGTAATAAACTAGTAAATTGCAAGATCTGGGGGAAATCATAAACGTGTGTTGCAAAATTGCTGGCAGGACATTTGATATCTCATTATGATTTGTATTTTTTTTTTTTACCAAAAATGACCAAATATTCATCTGAGCGTTGAAGAACGTAATCTGGCAACCCTATTTCCCCGGCATATGACGGAATAGGCTGTTCCGGTGATGCTCTCGCCTCCCCTCCCCTCCCCTCTCCTGTGTAGGCTGTTTCTGTCGCTGCCTTTACCTCCCACCGCTTTTCTATTTCTCTAATCTAGCCGCAAGCAGCAAAGATGGACATTGTAAACCAGGTAAGACATTTCGGGCAGAATAAATCCCATATTGTATCAGTGTTACAGGAATGTAGGTGTAACACGATCATACATCCGTTTTATTATGGTCAGTTATTAAGATGCGTTTGTAAATGAATGGCAGAATATAAAATAGGAATACCCTGCTGATGCTCTACACATTCGAGTTTTTTTCCCTTTAAAATTCGTGCATTCTTTAAGATATTATATTATTAAAAGTATTATATTTAGATATGATATTAATATTTTTTCCATGTTGCAGAGGTTGTTCTGATTGATATGTTATATATTATTTATTTATGAATAAAATGTAAAAAAAAAAATATTTTTTTTTTATTTCAAGCATGCGATAAAAAGAAAAGGGTGTTTAACCTGTGGATTCGGTTTAATGGCAATTAATAAAGGAAGCGCATTAAATCCGTCGCACGGAAAGAAAAGGCCTTGGGATGAAATGCAGCTCCGACTAAAGAGCTGCTGTGGAAAATGGCAGCTGATTTTCCCGAGAGCCGCTTGTGTGACTCAGACCATCATTTCCATTCAAAGCCACCTGTCTTTCTATTTTTCTATAGACGCCACATTGGCTTGCAAAAACAATATATGTGATTAAGTGCAAAATATATGTGTGCTTTAGTCACCTTGATCTATCATCAGTGCTGAATTTGGAGGATGTGAGTGCTGTTACATTTGTTTGTTTGTTAATTGCAAAGTAAAAACGGTGTTGTGAAGCGACGCAGGTTGAATAAGGAGATAAATCGTAAGATTGTATTGATTGGAATGTTGAAAGTCTCTGGTGTCGCCTTCAGCCGCGCCTTCTGACGTCACTCCCTCCTCCTTGTCTTCGGATATGACAGTCACACACCACTGGGGCCCTAAAAAACCCACTGATGTTGCTGTGGTTCTTGTTGTTGTTTAGCACCGAATGATCATTTCTGAATTATCATTAGTATAATGTGCATTGCAGATGGGTCACATTCAGTCTAATGGGCCTGTGTTTATGATTCTCTTAGTGATCACCTGAACAACAGAAAAAAACAAAAACAATTACAAATACAAAATCGTTCTGTATTGCTTCTAATCATTTATTCAAAACGGATTTTGTACACATTTAAAACCCTGTTTTGAAAGATTTTATCCAAAACCTCTCTTATTCAGAGTACCTGGTCTGTGCTTACAACTCTCTTATTGAATATCACCTTATTATTATTATTTTTTTCTTCTTCAAATTTTCCCTTGTCCAGTTTCGGTGAGCCAGTTTCCACCGTAGACTTCAAATGTAACCCTGTGTTGCTATTTGCTTTCAGAGGACATCCAACTCAAGGTTTACAATTTTTACTTAACTTGATGAGGACTTCCTGTCAGCTAAAACCGTTCTGTTGATTCTCTCTGAATGGTCTAATCAATAAGGCATGTTTGGTTGCAGAATTGAAGGATTTTATTTTTTTTACTTCATGTTATATAAGCTGTATAGATTGTTCTGTGTTAAAATCACAGCAAATTGTCAACTGGTGAAAAACCCAAACCAGCCCTTGTGGCACTAACAACCTCACACTTTCTAACTAATGATGATTGATTAGCTCAATCTCCTAAAATGCATGATATTTTGCATTGAGCTGCTGGCCATTAGCTGATTGGACAATTAATTGAATGGACAGGTGCAAATGTTCCTATTGAGAGAACTGCAAGCACATATCACCTGTGTGTTTGACATATGTGTCTTTCTTAGTTTATGTATTTTAGAAGAATGTTCATTTAATAATAGACATGCCCCTTATGAAACGTTTCTTTGTACAGCAAGCATAAATGTCCTATTAAATGCCAGTTATTACATTTGCACTTGCAATGTCCTAGAAGCAAAACAGAATATGGCAGTAGTTGTCTTGCAAAGCTGTCTCAAGGTGATTATTATTATAAGTTTACTGTTTGTTAAACAAGATCATTATAACCGTAATGGTTACAATAATCTCCACTATAGGGGTGAATGAAGTAGAGTCCTACCACTTGTATCAGCATTTCAACAAATCTTACTCTTAATTTTAAAAAGCCACATTCTCAACCCCATGAGATTTTTAAAATGTATTTAAATACTAATTATCACCTTTCAGGTTGATAGTTATCAGTCCTTCTCCTGATTAGAATAAAGTGATCAATAGGTTTAAGCTGTGTAGCTAGGTACGTAACTAGCAAAAAAAAAAGGCATCAAAAACGTAAAATATACTGTGTATAGAATTTAACCCCTCTACAGATATTTTACAAAAAGTAATAACGTATATAGTGTAACCATACTGCAACTTTTCTTCCCCATCATGATTGTGGTTGATTGTGACCGAGGGCATGACTTATGATGGAACCAAATATAGAATAATTCATTTGGCCCCTGCTGGTCTGTATTTGGCATATTATTGAAAAATCTGCTCCCATCATACTCAGTATGGCACTCAGCTTTCTGTCACCTACTGGGTGACAGATAATATTGAGGTTTTCCTTCCAAGAGGGAGGCATACCATTTAGCCTCTGTCTAATGCCAAGCAATGCTGTCACCTTTAATGACCTGAGGCGTAAGGATACTGCTATAATTGGACAACTGACCTCCTGTGTCAATGGAGCATGCCATTTAAGATATATTTACCCTTATTACATACATTTCAGTGATCAGACTAAGAGTGGGTTCAGTAAAGAGCTTCATAACATAAAAAAGGCCACAAAAGTTGGCATGAACCTTGATTAAGTGGGAATGTTAACCACTTTGTTGTTCCTTCGTATCCACTGGTACAGAGAGACTTTTGGGAAGTGCCTATGAAATTGTAGCCAGACCTCAGATTAAAAAGCTCTCGCTTGGAGCATAAGGCTTTTGTCATTAAAGGGAGTGGGAAATCTCATCTGAGATGGGAGTGATGTCCCTTCAGAGGAAGATCATCACCATGGATTCCTAAATCATTGGATGGGGCAGTGTAGTACTGCACGGGCACTTTGTGTGAATTAAAAATACATCAACTTGTTGCAGCTGATGGTGGTTTATCCAGTTCTTTAGTTCCTCTTAACTATTCTGAGACATAGCTTTACTGAGAGCCGCTCTCCTACTAAGTCTGCCTAATGGTTCAGCAAATTGGACATAGATCTGATAGAGGAATCAGCAGTGGCATCTCAGTTCTGGGATATGTTTGCCAAGCACAAGGTACACTCCCCCGTCAATTCCAGATCATTTAATTGTCAGCTATGGACTGTTATTTCGCTCCCTGGTGGAGCCCAACAGCCTGCTGGGACAAGACACATGTACAGGCAAGTCCTCATCAACACTAGGGGTGTATATGGTGGACAGTGCAGTATGGCACAGTGATATGAATGGCTTGTCACCACTTCTCATCTTATTGAGGTGAGCAGGGTACCTTTATCTTCCACTTTGCACTTTGCCCCAAAGTCTTTCTTTATGAGTCTATGCAAGATGTTAAAACTGAAATGGTGCAGCTCTTAAACTGTCTTTCTAAACAAAGTGGAAGAACTGCATGCCATAGAGATAAGCTCACTTTTTAATCATTAGTAGCCAGCAAACCTGGGGTGCCCTTGTGCATAAGCACATGGTTTTTGGAAAACAATATTAGCCATGTTGTTGAAAATCCACACACCACTCAGCCTTCTAAGAATGTTTACCTGCATTATGTGTTTCTGGCAGTGCTTAGTATGTGTCCTATAGTATAATTTTTACCAACTAGCTGCAATTAAACATCAGATCTATTAATCTGAGAATAAAAAGAAACTGGGGGATTTCACGACATAACAATGACCAAGTCACTATATGAGACACATTATCATCATGCCTTATATACAAATCCCTATTGTGACAAGCGCTTAATTTTTGGCTACCTGTAATGCTGCTAACTCCATATCACCATTTTCCAGGCTCTAAAGTCTTAAAAACTCCTATTCTAATGGCCTGACTATGCTGACCAATTTCTATATCTTTTCATTCAGTCCTAATGTATATTGGAACCTCATTACATTGTGGATTGTTTATACTTTTAAGCATCCTTTTTTAAATGGCCAGTACAGTATGTTTGAGAATTCAAAATGTAATTGGCTGTGATTCATAAGACATATATAATTAGCTCTTAGTAGTGTTATGTTGGCTCAAAATGACCAAGGATACCCAGAAAACAGTCACCTTTTCACCTCAAGCATGCACATAGGTTGCTTTCATTCCTCTAGCATATGGTTGTAATCTTTTTTCTTACTTATCCAAATTGAATATATTTATTGTTTTTATTTTACAGTTAGTGGCTAACGGACAATTCAGGGTGCTGAAAGTACCTCTGGGCTTCATCAAGGTTCTGCAATGGGTAGGTGTTTTTTTAACTGTAATCTTAATTTTCAACTGTATATTTGTATTAGCCATGTAATATTGTTAAACACAATGACAAAAAATGTGAATAAAGCATCTTTGCCTTAGCTCTTTTCAATAATTTTTTCATCTCTTTATGTATCTTCATTTATGATTCATTGGTAGGTGCTTACCTACGCAAAAAAAAAACAACAACTTAGTGTGACGAATACATCACAACTGACTTGCAAGCAATTAAACCCACTGCTGTTTTATCATGTGATTTTCTCATACCATGTAGGAGTCCATTGTATAGGCTCACATGTTAAGATATCCTGCAGGATTCATTCAGCTGGGAGGTGTAGTATCATACTAGCATAGTAGTGACATCTGGTGGTGCTGAGATGCAAATCTCAGCATTATTATTTTATTGTCTTTGTGTAAGCGAGTGTAAATGCATATTTATTAACACTGATAAGAAATTGTCTACTGAACAACAGAACTGAACTTAACTGGCTTGTGGCATTGAATGTAATGTAATGTTTCCTTTACTGCATCAGATGAAAAAAAAAAATTGTATTGAGAAATGTATGTAACACTAAAATGAACAGTGACGTTTGAGAAAATTGACGTTATCATTTTGTAATATTAAATGGTTTAAGGGCATGTTCATTTCATTCTAAGATGACTAACAATGTGATAGTAATTGTGTAAATATGAGCCACTTGCATTCTTTAATTTATTTAAACCAAATCGACTTAATGCTACAATTCATATCTTCCTATCTGATTTTTTAAAACAAAAGTATACTAGTATTATCAAGTTATTAACTTATTATTAAGTCCGCTGTCTTAGTTCAACCTGTTTGCTGCAGTGATCTGCAGTGTGTGGCTGTATCCAACCAGACTCCATTTCCACTGTGTGACAGATGGCCATGGATCTCTGTGATATTGAATAGCTCCATTTTTCATTTAACCCTCCTCAAACTGCAGCCCACACCACAGTGTGTGAGATCTCTTAGTGATTCAGGCTCACAAATTTAAGACAGAACAGGAAATCTTTTTAAATTCTGTATTCAATGATATTCTCAAATGTACTTTGAATTAATGTTGTGTAAGTTTTTTGCAATTAAATTTGGTCGAATACAAAGGTAATTTTTATTAAACATGTTTCTAATTGTAGGCAAAATATTTTGAAATGATTGAACTTTGATTATTTATTTATAGACATGATTTTACAGACACCATACTGTACAGTACATTTGTGTTTATGCCTTTAGGTGTTTGCCATCTTCGCATTTTCCACCTGTGGGACTTACTCAGGCTCTTTTCGAATAAAGGTGGAGTGCAAAAACAGATCAGAGAGTAATCCAAGAATAAATGTAGACTTTGACTACCCATTCAGGTAAATGACATGCTCAGTGTGTTTATAATGTTTAAATTAATTTGTATTTCTTGACCTTATGGTAATTGACATGACACTAAATAATGCATACATGTACATATGAAAAACAGATTCAAATTCAAACAGTTTTTCTAATATTTTGGTACCCTGATTATAAACAATTAAACAATTTTCAGGCTCCATCAAGTGTACTTTGATGCTCCAACCTGCAAGGGAAGGACTGAGCGTTTGTTCCTTACGGGTGACCACTCTTCCTCTGCTGAGTTCTTCGTCACCATTGGTGTTTTTGCTTTCCTGTACTCCATGGCAGCTCTTAGCATCTATATCTTTGCCTTTGAGAAATACCGTGAAAACAACAAAGGGCCACTGATTGTGAGTTCATTATATCTATAGCCCCTTTAAAAAAAATCTACCAACAAAGTAAGATGCTATATACAGTGGAACCTGGTTATGTCGATGTCCTAGGGGGGTGCCAAAAAGCATCGAGGTAACCGATGATCGAGATAAACTAAAATCAAAATGGCGGCAATATATTAACGTGCTTGAAATTTCTTTATGTACATGATGTGCGTTAATAAATGAGAATGTGCATGCACGTGTTTTTGGAGGGTTTTTTACACAACAGCGTTGCCGCGATTTGTTTGATGAAGGCATGCTATAAAAATACATACAGTACATGTTTATCTGTCAGCTTTTCTCGGCCGCTTTCTCTGAAGCTCCCGCGGCTTCAATCGTGCACATATGGTGCTCGTTTATCATCATCACCAGCTCCTATTTAAACTTCCACACTCTCACTGTCCGTTATTGTTGGTATATGTTGGTTCACGGCGGTCGTTGTTATCGCGCATGAGTATCCCGGTACGTGTCTTCCCACCGGCACTCTCTCAACGGCTGCGCTTTTCTTCCCAAAGCGCATCACGGATCTCCCCCTACCGCCCCCTCCCCCAATCTGGTTCATTCTATGATCTTGGATGGTCATCACACGTTCCGCGCCGCCAAGCGCGGCTTTCGCCTCCCGTTCATCGCATAAAATTTAACAACAAAAGGCATATGTGCACTAACTAACAGCAGAGATTCACCAGTATACAATACAACACCTGTAGCAGCTGTAAGCCTTGATTTTTCTGCCACTTCATGAGTTCTTCTGCGGCTGCACGAGATAACCGACGTTAAATGGCAAATTTTTCCCCCCTTGTGCTCGAGATATTAGGGTTCGGCGACATTAAAAAAAGACATAACCGATTAAAAATGCTAAGAAAACGCGAGAATTTGGCGGTTCCACTTCAAAAACGTCGACTTAATAGGGTTGTCGAGATAACCGAGGTCGAGATAACCGGGTTCCACTGTATTATAATAAAGGTGCTTCATATTATAATGTTCTTCTTTTTAGGATTTTGGTGTCACATGTGTATTCACCTTCATGTGGCTTGTGAGCTCGGCAGCATGGGCGAAGGGTTTGTCAGACGTGAAAACGGCCACAGACCCAGAGTCGGTGATTGAACTTATCCCGGCCTGTGAACTGGAAGGCAGTAGCTGTGGTGAGGTTCATGACCCTGTCATGTCCGGCCTCAACACCTCTGTGGTGAGTAAAGTGTGCTTGATCTGGCTGTCTTGTCTTTAGTTTCTGAAGCAACAAATAGTACTACATCATGATGTGAAGAAATTCAGTAACTAAATTCTAAATATTTCTAGAAAAAATATTGTGTTTGATTGATTTTCTCTAACGAATGTGTCGTATGTTTGCAAAAATTTTATTTTTGTTATAGCTTTAATGTTCCACTTATGACCTTAATTAGGATTTTGCTCATTCAGACCTGAGAGAAATGAATCTTCTTCTTCTTCTGGCTTCTCCCATTAGGGGTCGCCACAGCGGATCATCCGTCTCCATACCCCCCTGTCCTCTACATCTGCATCTTTCAAACCAACTACTTGCATGCCTTACCTCACCACATCCACAAACCTCCTTGTTTCTGTTTTCCTTCTTCCTGGTGGCTCCATCCTGAGAATTCTTCTATGGATATACCTAATGTTCCTTCTCTGCACATGTCCCAACCATCTCGATCGCGCCTCCCTCACCTTGTCTCCAAAACGTTCTACATGCGCGGCCCATCTAACAAACTCGTTTCTAATTCTGTCCATCGTCATCACTCCCAATGAAAATCTCAGCTCTGCTACCTCCAGCTCCACCTCCTGTCTTTTAGTCAATATTATTGTCTCTAAATCATACAACATCGCAGGTCTCACCACAGACCTATGAACTTTTCCTTTCACTCTTGCAGATACCATTCTATTACAAATCACTCCTCCGCCTTCACCACCTCTTCTCCCTGCAACTGCACCATTCCATTTCTCTCCCTCTCAATCACTCACATGTACTATGTCTTACTCCTACTGACTTTCATTCCTCTTCTCTCCAAAGCGTACCTCCACCTCACCAGGCTCTTCTCAACCTGCTCCCTACTCTCACCACAAATCACAATATCATCCGCAAACATCATAGTCCATGGAGACTCCTGTCTGACCTCGTCCGTCAACCTGTCCATCACCACTGCAAACAGGAAAGGGCTCAGAGCTGATCCTCGATGCAATCCAACCTCCACCTTAAACCAGTCTGTCGTTCCTACTGCACACTTCACTGCTGTCACACTGTTTTCATACATGTTCCGGAAAACTCTCACATACATCTCAGAAACACCTGACTTCCTTACACAAAACCACAACTCCTCTCTCGGCACCCAGTCGTACGATTTCTCTAAATCCACAAACAACCTGAGAGAAACAAGTAAAAGTTAAAAAGATTTCTTGCTCTTTGCCAGTGTCAAATGTAGTAAACAATAAATAATGAGTCTTGGGCACATTCCTTCCGTCTAGGTATCAAACTGAATATGATTTGGGGGCCTTGTATTGACCATAGTTAGATAGGTCGATAGATAGATCGAAAGACTGTGCTTGTGTGTGTGTGTGTGTGTGTGTGTGTGTGTGTGTGTGTGTGTGTGTGTGTAATGCTTGTTTTTACACTTCCAGGTCTTTGGCTTCTTGAATCTGATCTTGTGGGCGGGCAACATCTGGTTCGTGTTTAAAGAGACCGGTATCATTGCTCCTTTCATGCGCCAGCCACCTGCCCAGGAGAAGCAGCCGGCTCCTGACTCTTACGGCCAGCCGGGCTATGGGCAGCAGCCCGATATGTACTCGGGCTCCCAGGGAGGCTATCAACCTGATTACAGCCAGCAGGGCTACAACCAGGGTGGGGATTACAACCAGGGCGGCTACAACCAGCAGGGGGCGCCCACTTCTTTCGCCAACCAGATGTAAGGACACAGCAGTGGAAGAGGGAGATGGAGGCTTGTGAGTGCTCTTTATTTTTTATTTATTACTACATTTAGATACTTGTGTGAATATAGCTGTTAAAATGTAAACTTCAGTGAAATCCAGTGGGCTATATATAACTCCATATACATATATATGTACACACCCTTTTTTTCACCTTCTGTTTCTTCTTACCCTTCTTACCCACTCTTCTTCTCCACAGAAAGAGGGTGATCGTGTGACCAAGGGAGTGTGGCAACTAAACCCTACCCACACACCTACACTCTTCCTTGTCTGTGTGTTTGTGCATATGTCTGTGGACGTAATGATTGGGGGGAGGGAAGGGGGCAGGTGATAAAGAAAGAAAGATGTAGGTTAGGAGAAAAAGAAAGGATTAATTGTGTGCTGTTCTTTATTGTGATGTGTAATATCAAAATCAAAAGTTAGGTATGATGGGATGAGGATACACTAAAATAAATAAAATATATAAAAAAGATATATAGATAATTGCTATATAAATTTTAAATTGATGATGTTGACGATAGCTATGCTAAACTTTGAGAGAATGTATTTGTCTGTGCTGTAAAAATATTAATATGAACAAATATATACACATATTTCCTAAAGATCTGTATGGGATTGTTCTATTATAGTATGTTATGTTTAGGGAAGTTCACTGATGATGAAACTAACTATGATAATGAGCTCTGAACCCAATGGAGAAAGTTCTCTGAGAAGTTACATAGATATTCACTGAAGAAGAGTTTTAATTATTTTTTTTTTCACCCATATTTTATTTAATTTATTTATTTATTTTGGTCATTGAGTTTAAAGACATTTCTGCTGAAAGCAATAGGCTATATGAGACCAAACTCCAAATTATCTTTGACACTCAAAACTATCTCGCAGTATTTTTTTATTTTCTTTACAACTTGATTTTCTGCAATATGAGCACGTGTGATAAGTGTGTTAAGTAGCCCCTAAATACTAAACTTCATTTCCTATGCCGCTCAAAAGTGTGCTATTTCATGCAGTTGGGGGATTGCTGTACTACTAGACATTTTTAGTGTAGTGTGGACGCCAGACAGAGAATCAGTACTGTGTATAGAGTTGTTGGTAGTCTAGATAAATGTGCCAGTTTCAATTAGCAGTTTCCCTGTTTTGTCCCCTTTTTTTTTTTTACTCTTTCCTTCTTTCTCTCCCTTTCTCATTCATACACTCACTGAAATCTCTTTTTGAAACCTTAGTTTGTCTAAAAGAGTTTGAAACACTCGCTTTTTTTAGTGTAGTTATACTGAAATATATTTTCAAAGATATTTGTAAATATATATATGTATATGCCATGCAAAATTTGCAATCTAATAATTTAATATTTTATGTTATACAGCAAATCAATTTAAAGATATAACATCTGTATATGCACTAACTGGACTGATTAAAGTACTTGCATAATATAGATGTCAGAGTAGACTGGTTTATCTGCTTGACCAATCAATCAATATGCAGATGCCAATCTGGCATTATTAGATAGTGTAAGCTCTTTGGAAATTGGTTGAAACTGACTGGATTGTTGTAGACCAGCCTGCATTTTCCATTCAGACTAACTTGTGTGTTTCAAGCTACAAGCATGAACATCAGTTTGCGCATACAGAAATGTGATTTGTATATCTACACTTTCTTGTATGATATCAGCCTTGAATTATAAATTTTTTAAGCTGCAGTAATCTATATGCAAGAAAGATGAATATACACTGTCTAATGGCTGAGGAACAAAACAGTCATTCTCAGTCCCTTACAATCAGTGCATTTATTTGGCATTAATTTGTTAGATATTTGTATGATGAGCGGCTCGGTAGTTATGCATGATCACGTGCGCATATGTCTAGCTTGATTAAATTTATGACTGGGTGTCATCTAATATTTGCACACTGCTCGTGTTCCATGGGTGTAAGGCAATTTGATTAGCTTCTGAGTAGATCTAGAAAGCCTGTGAACCCACAGCCTTAGCACCTTGCTTTTTCTTTTTATTCTGTCTTCTCTCTTGCTCTCTCTAATCTGTCCCATTCCTTCTCTCCCTAATAAATATGCTATTCAACTACTCTGTTGTAAGTGGTGTTTGGTCCGTCTCGTGAAACTCTCAATGCCTTTGGGTTGTGCTGTATTTATTGTGTATAATATATTCTTAGCGTTAAAATGATGTTGATGACAGTGAATATGACCATGTTGAAAAATCACCAAAATTATCCAGAAATTCTGTTGTATTGTTCTATGGAATCCATGAAGAAAAATTCAATAAAGAATAAGTTATCCTGTTGAAAAATTAAAGTCTCCTTTCTTGATCATACAAGACCACGGGCAATTCTGCAGACCGCACAATTTTCAATGTTTAATAAAAGCCTAGTGGACCAATATTACCATCTATTGGAATTCATTTTACAATGTGCTTGCAATTATTTCGGAGAATGCTTAAATACTGTAATATGGTGCTATGCCCCATTATTATGATGGACTGTTGCACATTCAAAATGAATAAAGAATTAGTGTACTGTTCTTTATATGAAAGTGTAAGCTTGGTTAGCTGGCGTAAACACAAAAAATAGAGGAAAAGCAGTAAGCAGTTGCTTCTCTGAAGTCAAGACTGATGTTCTTTCTTATTGACCTGTTAAAGAAACATCTGTGTGTGCTCCAGAACACCAACCTGTGAAACGTTTTGCTATTATTGAGGTAATCTCACTACTTGATTAATTAATCTATTGTATTTCTTTACTATCTCCTGTCTCCTCATTATGATTGTTGAACAAAGAAAGATATAGTTTTTCCCTCCACCTGGCCTCTGAATGTTTATAAATTTTTGGGGAAATGACTACATACTGAAATCTCTTTGAATTCATCTTTGTCCACTAGAAACTTAAATGTTGTTGTTCTTGACATCACACTCTGAAAAAAACTGTATAGAATGGCCAGAAGCTTCTTCTTTTTCTTGGTTTGCCAACACCAAGCTGTTGTTGTTTTTTTTGGTACCATGTTTGTTTGAAATCATTTCATTAGAATTCGTCTCATGTTGGCCCAGAGGCCTAATAGATTAAGCATAAGCTGTTGCTGCTGAAAATGTGGGTTTGTGTCCCATTGGGGTCAACATTAGGCTAATGTTTTAAGAAATCGCACTTTGGGGCGAAAGAGCACTAAGATCTTACCTTTTGCCTGTAGGTCCTTAATACTGCTTGTTATGCCTATTAGGCTTGCCCAACTGAAAAGATGCATTAGAGTTATCTGTGATTCAGTGCACAGCATCAGTTTTGGGTCTTGCAACATGCAAATTCACTGAGCAACAGATAATATTTATTTCATTTATTTGTTATCTGCTTCTCCTGTATAAATGGAAACATTTCCTCCCACCATCTTCCTTGAAATAAACATTTACTGCCAGTTACTTATTTATATACCTATCTTGTGTTATGTTTGTTTTGGCTCAACCTGTAGCTGACTATTATCAGGTTCAGGTAACCATGTAAATGAGGTCCTTGAGAACAAGATTGTGGTCTTTTTCATGTACACAAGGATTCTTAGATATTTTCACATGTGTATTGAGTTATTTGTCTTGCTATCATTTTGAAATGAATATCAGTCAAACTGTCCAGTGATGTTTTCAGTATGGTGTACTAGAACACTGCAGTAAGTTGAGAAAATGAAAGTATAAAATGTATACAAGTTTCCATCAACAGCTGTACTTTTCAAATCAATTCCTTATTTATTTCCTTGTTTTAGTAACACCACATGTGCTATGAATATCTAACAAGATGTTTCCATAGTCATTTCCACGTTATTCTAAAACATTGCATTATTTCATTTTAAATTTAAAATACTTTGTTTCAATATAAAAACTTTTTTAAATAAAAATGACAGTATAAAAAGCGAAGAAAAAAGTCGAAGGACATTGTAGACAAACATTAATGTTCAGTGTCTAGTATTACAGACTTCACAGAAACAAAATGGACCATAAAATTTCAATCAGTACAAAAAGTATAAACAGTATATATAAATTCCAAGAACTTAATTTAGTAAAAATTAATTAAATATGCATCTTAGCCTTTGTGTAGCATTTAAATATATTTCCCTATATTATGGAGATTTCCAGAACTTTTTATCTTACACCTCTGTGGGATCTATAAACTGGTCACCTCTAGGTTTATGTGGTTCATCAGTGTGTTGTTTTTCCCATTGCTGAGTTACTGGCATGTATTGATTCCCTGTTAACCCAGATGCCTTAGTGCAGTTTTTTATGCCATCTCTAAGCGCAGATAGCTGGAGGGAATGACTGACAAGAGTACTGTTGACCTGGGAAAAATATCCATCTGAATGTTTCTCTAGTTCTCCTCGGATCACCTCCAAGTCTTCAGACAGCTGTGACAAGCCACCACACTGACCTTCTACTAGGGCCACACGTCCCCCTACATCAGTCACCTCTTTCTGGACTCCCAGAGCAGTTGAGCGACAGGCTTGGAGCTCAGAAGCCAGTCTGCGTCGTAGATTCTGTAACTCGCCTTTCAGACGAGTTAGCCTCCTCTCCCCAGCACCCAACATAGAGGCCTGCCGTCCAACTAATTGCACCACACCTTTAACCTGCTGTGCGAGCCTTTCCTCTCGCTCGTGCCAGGTAAGGTTAGTTTGTCCAACTTCGTTCACCACTTTCCCAAACGATTCTTTTAGTCCACAAAGAGTGTGATTTACAGAGTGCATGCTTACTTTCAGCAGGGTTACCTCACCTTGAAGTTCCTTGTCTTCTTCTCTCTCAGTCAGCTGCATGAGCAATGAATTTAAAGTGGCATTCAAATGGTCTAATCTTTCTGTCTGTGCATTGAGCTGCCCATTTATTTTTTCATGTGTTTTCTTGTCTTTCTCGTCAACAGTTTTTACTGCTGCAGCATATCCTGTAAGGACTGGTTGTTGAGCACAAGACGAACTGCAAACAAGTTCAAGAGATTTAATCTGCTTCTGAATAAGGTCAAGATCCACCTCTACCTTGTCTTTGAGGGACTTGACTTCTGTGTCTAAAGTGGGGACTGTAAGACCTTCAAACAGAACTGGAGAAGTAGTATTACTCAGTTCCTCAATGGCAGCCAACAAGCGAATTTCAAGCTCCTTAACCTTTTCCTCCACCCAGTCATCTGGGATTCTAGCTGTTCTTCCACCAAAACTTCTTTGTTGCTTCTCTGTTGTATTCAGAAGTGACTCCACATAGGCCAGTCTACCTTCTATCATACCTTCTACATGGTCCTTGTGGCCACCTAATACAGCTTGAAGGTGCACCTGGGACTGGTTTAAACCATCCATTGACTGCTCTAGAAGAACCACCCTTTCAGTCATACCAGACATTGCCATGCAGCAAGCATCTTCAGGTTCTAGAGATTGGAGCTCAGCATAAATGGTTGCAAGCTCTGTTTTTATGGCAGTCATGCTACCATTCACGACCTGCTCTAGCTGTTCCTGCCCATCTGTTAGATGTTTCTTGCACTGGAGCTGTACCTCCATTACCCGATCCTCACAGCGCTGCTCTGCAGTGTCCACACGCTTGTCAAACTCTCCTAGGACCGCTCCTCCTACCTTACTAAACTTGGTCTCCAAAAGTGCCTCCAGGGCTTGTTTAGAGTCTGTGAAATTCACGGCCTCACCAGATAACCTTTGCAGGACATCCTCATGGTCCAGTACTGTTTTTTTTAACTCCATAAGATCTGTGTTCTTAGCCAGTACCTCAGCATGCAGCTCTGCCACCTTTTCAGCCAACTCACCCAGGTTTGGGAACTGACCTATGGCATCTGAGCCCTCTAAATCTGGTGCTCCCCCAGGCAGGTCTCCAAAACCAATAGTCATATCCTGAGATGCAGCAGCTATGGGAGCTGGAGCTGCAGATAGAAGGGTAGAGATCATGCGGTTTGCATCTTCTCGAAGTGAGGCACGTAGGTGGTCTTCTAAGCCAGTCACTTTAGCACGAAGTGTCTCAAGACCAAGAGAAATTCGTTGCACATCTTCTTCCATCTGATTTAAACGTTCAACTCTGACACTGTTCTCTTCAACAGCTGTGGTGTAGAAATGCAGAGAAATTGTTAAAAAAAAAGGTAAAATATGAATCTAATCTAGGATAAAGTAACAAATAATGACCTGTCACACCTTGAAACTACAGAATTTCAATATTTTATTTGTTGTTTGAAAACATATATGTTAAAGTGTTTAAAAACTTAATCTCACCCTGATTTGGTTCACTGTCACCTGAAGATGCCTGGGTTTCAGGAACTGGCTTTGTCTCTGCATGTGAAATAGATTGTTGTTGATCTGCAATGGAATCCTGGTAGTTTGTTACTGGTCCCTGATCCTCTAAAATGTGATCAATTACAGAATCTTGATCTCCGGTCAAAGGATTGTCATCTTCCAACACTGTATCTGGATGATCTGTTTCAGGCACCTGATAAGTCTCATATGAACTATCTGGATAAGATGGTGCAGCATTAGGGCCTGGATATTCATCCATTGTGTTAGAGGGGGGCATGTGTTGATTCCAGAGGTTTCTGTTATAGATGGAATGAAATGGAGGCATTGGACCTTTGCTAAAAGAAACTCGCTCTTCATTGGCATTTACTGGTCTATTATAAGATGGTATATGTCCTTTGAAGGCAGGCATTGGGCCCTTGAAAGGTGGCATAGAGCCTTTGTAAGAAGATATAGGACCTTTCATTGCTGGCTGTGGACCTTTATGAGATGGCATAGAACCTTTGTAAGATGGCACATAACCCTTAAAAGGGGGCATTGCTTTCATTCCATAAGCGGTGGGTCCAATGTTACAGCCAACGCCAGTGAAGCCAGGACAGCAGCGCCACTCTAACTCAGTCATTGTCTTGTGTGCAACTTTAAACATTGGCTTGTAAAACATCCGGTACCTTTGAAAGTAGGTGTGATATTTTAATGTTAGAACATGTATTTTCAATATGTTAAACATAATATAAATAAATTAATGAATGAATTTTCTATTTATTTATTTATTTATTTTTCCAAGCAAGTAAAGTGACCAATAGTCATATTTGTGGTATTAAAAAATGTATTATTGTGCAATCACTTACCTTAGTCCTGGACACTTTTTACCCCAACCACATTTTTTGTACTCTGCCTTCACATAAGGAGCTGCACCATTCTGAACAGTGTAAGAAACACTCTTTTCCACTACATATGCACAATGGTTTCTATAAGAAAAAAAGCAGGAGAATTAAAGCAAAACAAAATAAAATTTTATCATGTAAAAATGTCTATTTATTTCCAATATAAAAATAGGTGATACGTGAAAATAAAAATAATGCAATTTAATTGTTAACAAATGTAATAAAAAAGGAATAATGAATCTTAACCATATATATATATATATATATATATATATATATATATATATATATATATATATATATATATATATATATATATATATATATATATATATATATATATATATATATATATATATATTAGAACATTAGAATTAGATACTTCTGTGCTATATTACTAGTTACAAATTAAAGTAAATAATACAAAGAAGACACAACTTACATGTAAATTGATAATACTCACTTGTGTCTAGCAGTGGGTTTTCCAGAGTTGGCTCCAGAATTGTAAAGGCTGAACCGATTGGGTGTGGACTGGAAAGCCATGTAAGCATTTGCAGCAGCTATACTAGCACTCAAAAAAATGAGTGGTCTCAAGAAATCTAGCCACAGCATCTTCAGAAAAGTGATAAATCTAAAGAAAGTCAAATAACCACAAGGATGTTCAGGATCGTCCAACTGGTATGCAGTATGTCAAATGCCCATTTGTACTCAGTGTGTGCTGAAGGCTTCTGTGGTCTGGGCACAAACCCTTCCAACCACTAATAAAGGACTATGTAACCTAATTTACATAGTCCCACCCATAAATATACAACATTCAACATACAGAAGTGTGGCTTTTTTTTAAAAACCCACACACACGCACGCATGCACACACACACACACACACACACACACACACACACACACACACACACAGTGTAGATATATTTCACTGTTTGATTATTGTTATAATTTTTAATTTGTTACTTTCATTCTCTTGGTTTTACTTTTATTGAACTTAACTTTAACCACACTGCTGTGGAAAAACAAATAATGTATGCTTGTAGCTGGACAGAGAAAGGTACTGAAAAGACAGGAAACACAAGAGTGTATAGCTATTAGCATCTTTAAAAAGGTATTAAAGACAATATGACAAAAATAGCAGTAACAGATAGATCATTTCCACATAATGTAATTGGTGTAGAAAAAAAATTAAGAAAAAATAAACCAAATTTGTTAAATTAACATAGTGAATATTTTGTCTTTTCCAACTACATTATGCAATGGAATCTTGTTGTGTTATTATATAGTTATACAGTCTGGCATAAAAGCATATACTGGCACAGAGTTGTGGTATAAATAAGCTTGATGTCGGGTAAATAAGTCTATTTTAAATGCATTTAATACTCATTCGCTAATAAGACTAAAACTGTGATAATGAAACCCAAATTATTTAGACAGGAGTATTCTTTATGTTGTGTATAATATGTTAGCATGAGCCAGCTGAAATGTGTTAATTATTTACAGAAAGTAAAATATAATTGTAAAAAATAACTTTTTTTGTGAACATTACATGTAAGCTTAGCTGTTCTTAGTTTAGTTGTGGTTTTCTTTGTGGTGTGTTTGTGGTAAACTGTGAATTCTTGGGCCACATCTGGAAGTGACCGCTCAGACTGCTCAAGCACACGTTTAGTGTACACCACACCTTAATAACACCCCCCATCCTACCAACCCCCATGCCCTCATTAAACCAGCAGTCTTAAACACAACCCACATCTTTGTTTAGTTCCTAGCACAAGACTAATTTGTAGACAGGGTTCACTTTGTTTCTAAGACCTTTACTGCTACTGATGCAATGGATTTCTAAAAAAAGTTTCTTTTTTAACTACACTTCACATAGTGAAATGCAAACCTTTCATTCATACACTTAAATAAATAGAAAGTGTAATGTTTTTAAATAAAAATAAAAAAGGAAAATTGGCACTATAATGGGTAATTTCAGATACTGTATATGCCCTTGTAAATGGATATGTTCAATGAGTTTAGACTGTAGTGTTTATAGTTTAACTGTATGAAGTAACATTAATAAATATGTATAAGCAGTATCTAAATATCAGATGACTTGAATAATTTATTTTTACCCCACTTTACCTAAGAACTAAATTGAAATATACTATTTTAAAAAAAGCTTTATATTTAATATTATCAACATGATAATGTTGATAATATTAACAATGTCTAACAATGAAAAGACAACAAAGATGTATGATTTGTTGTATTTCAACAAATCATACATCTTTGTTGTCTTTTCATTGTTAGATGGAAGAATTACTTTAATTTATAACTGTTATTACCATCAAAAATAAAAATCATTGCATTTGTGGTGACGTTTGTTCATTATTGATTTGTAGAGCTTTTCAAATGAATACACATTAGCAAAGATTCTGCAGTTTTTCATTTATTAAATTAGCATCTCAAGGCATTTTGAACAGTTGTTGCAGTTTTGTTGCCAACATGTCAGCTGTCAAATTGTTTCAGCACTCTGGTTCTGCTCACACTCACCAGTTCACAGCTACGGTACACAATTTTTTTGTCTCTCTTTCATTCCCTGCCACCTCCACCCAGGAAATGCATAATACACCAACTGTTCAGGGCGATAATCACCTGCCCAGAAGAAAGGTAGGCTTTATTTCAGTGGTGGGCACAACCCATGTCCTTCAAATAGCTCCATGTCTAAATAGGGTGAGGTTCAATTTTCCTCCCCCTGACTACAATATGATCCTTGTAGAAAATGCAGCTAGTAAAATTTGTAGTACATGGATGTATGTATGTATGTATGTATGTATGTATGTATGTATGTATGTATGTATTGGTTCCAGCATGAGTGCTCACATCTGTTAGACTGTTAGGCTTGTGAAATGTTCCTAAATATGTTCTTTTATTCATCTTTCTTTTCTTTGTGTGCTCATTGTTTCCCCCACATCTCTGTTTGTACATGACACAAACTATCCACATTCCCCCACTAACTGTAAGGTTCCTAAAGTCAGCTTTGTGTTTGTCTAAGCAGAGCTGAAGTGTTTGGTGTGGAGTGTGACTGAAGACTATTTGTCAGGATTTAATTCAGGCTGCAATCCTAGAGCAAAAATGGACCATTCGTATGGCCATTCCAAGATAAATATAAATATGAAAATAAAGCCTAAAATATATCCTATAGCGTAAAATATAAAAAAATATTTTAACACGTGAAAAATGGTATAAAGTACAGTGCATGTGTAAAACTAAATAGGTAAAGACATCAACATGTTTTCTTAAACATCAAAATCAAAATGTTATTTGTCAACCTCTATGACCGTGTATCCATATTGTTTTCTACACTAAAACCATTTTCTTTTACATGTGATCTATAATAACCTTTGAAACCCTAAAGATAAAACAATTAAACATACAAAAAGAAACACTTTCCTGTAAATTATCTATACAAAACTCATTTCATTACTCATTATTAATATATAAAGGTAACTGATTTTAAACTATTATTTTACAAGCTATTGTTTTAGACTTATGGGTACTCTGTTATTAAAAAAAATTCAGGGTAAACTGTGACACACAGGTGACAAGAGGAACCATATTACAGAATAGAAAATGGCTACATCTGCTTAGTGTTTATCGAAATTCTCAGTATTTTCTCAGTCCAGTATCTTAACATATATTTATCATGATGTTGCCAGATAGAAAGTGAATCTTGTCCATGTCATGCATTTGCATCAGCTGCAGCATCTATTATATAAAGCAATGTGAATGAACAACTTTTGATTCTTGATCTTTGTTAACAGGTGGCCCATTCAAAGGCCAGACTGTAACTGTAACCAACAGAGGGTATTTAATTTCTCCTTGGGATGTGCAATGAAAGATTCCTTATACAATCAATTTATAAAGTAATTTTTGGTTTTAATGGAAGTATTGCCTAATCTGATTTTATTTCTCAGTCATGGAAGATTGAACTAAATCTTTCTTAATCTTTTGATTAAATTAATGTCATGAGGAAGAAACCTTTAAAAGAAACAGTCCTTAAAGAAAACTCATCCGATTCTGGGTGATAGTGTGATTACGAATAATTACCCATCTGCAGCTGTATACTATAAAGTCTAACAGTGTCGAGAATGATGAAAAGATCTTCAGAATAAGCATGAGAGCCTTTTTTTTTTTAGACTTTTTAGCTTTTAGTTCTGGTATTAAAATGATGTTGTTTGCTGAATAATGATAAAGACTTGAGCTTATACTGTTGTCAGTAAATGCAATCTGATCATCTACAGCAATTTTTAGGGTATCAGGAAGTTGAATAAGAAGGAATAAGAAAATATGAATATGCTAATCAATATGCTTTATTTGTGAAGATGAATGCAAACAAATTTATTTGTAAATTATTTGCAGGAGCATTTGCACAATTAATCTGGTATAATAAAAATCCCTGACTTTTGGTAAATTGTTTGCATCCTACTGTGTGTACATTTTAGCATAACTTAAACAGACTAATGCAAACATCAGTTGTTTAGCTCATATAATTTGCATTGTCTATTAAATACTAAAGTTGTATTTATAACTTTAAAATTTAAATTGCTTATGCATTTATATTCACAACATTCAACAGATGCAGGTCAGGTTAGCACCAAATGTGCAGAACTACAACGAGCGTCAGTCACTCCATAGCACCTGACCACAACACTCCCTACATCACTTTACTGTTACCATCCGAATCATATACATTTAATAATCATAAGACTTTTCCATGTCATGTATGTACATTCCCATATGAGCTTCCCTGTGTGATGTGCTTGGTGTCCATGAACATCTGGGTACAATGTAGATCAATATTCATAGCGAAATCTTTTGCTGATGCACATGATGTAACTGACACACTTTAGTTACTACATATTCAGAAAGCTTACTTCTAGTTTACTTCTGGCTGTCTTTTCACAAATAAGTAGGAGGAAGTTACTCAGCATTTAGCATCTAACATCCTTTATACACATTTCTTATACCACAGCTGGTGTTTCTTATATATATCTATATAATTATATATTATATATTTAATAAGCAAATGTGAAATAATGTGCTGTAACACTTTTTGCATGTAGTTTAAATGTAACTTTTATAGAGTTTTATAGTTGTTTTTTGTTTTATAGAGTAGCAAAGTCAAAATCAGAGTGTAAGGGATGGAGACAGGGGTGTTAGGGATGGAGATTCTGCCAATTCTAAAAGAGAAGCCAGAGAATAAGATTTACATAACAAATAACTGTGATGCCTGACTCCATTATCACAAAAATACAATAATAATTCTCTCAGGTAATCTGTATTTAATGGGGTGAAACTCAGTTCATCCTGAACAAATTTGGATTAGAACTTTCCATACACTTCCTTTCTTCATTCTACTTTGCATTTATTTTCCAATTAAAAATATAAATTATTACAGGTGTAGATTACCGACATAATGCGGTTAATGGTCAAACACGATGCCCCTGCTATCTATCAGTTCATTGAAAATGAATTGATAAAATAACACACACATTATCCAACCTAGAATAGACCATCTGTGCTCTGCCCCACCTCTCTGCGCCCTCAGTGTCTCTACTGCAGCATCCAGTATTACACACTTTAAACCAAATGATATTATTTTGATGTTGCTTCTGTTTTGCACATCTATATATATTTGTACTATTTTTACTAATACTTTATCATAATCTAATATATTTTCTCATATTTTTTCTTATTTTTCTTTATTTTCTCATATTTTATATTTATAGTCCCTTTTTTCTAATGCACAATTTTCTGAGCAGCTGATAAGGTTTACATTTCACTGAAGGTTTTCTGTAAATAGCCAATTTGATATATATTGAAATATATCTACATTGATTTTTTTAATGAAACCCACAACACAATTAAACAGTTAAACACTTGACAGGGGCCTATATATTTTAAGACTCCATTACAAATGCGGGACAGATCGCTTTTTGTTCATTTCGTGAAGACCATGAGATTTGAATTGCTGGAACTTTAAACAGTGATAGTGCACACCCCATAAACTGCTCTAAGGGGGCTTGTTACCATCACACGGGAGGACAACTTTAAAATACTAATCAAAATGCTAATAGTCTGACAATTCCCAACTGGGATTTAACCTTAATTTCATCAAGTATTCACAGAAAGTGGTCCTATGACATAATGTGACTAGCTTCAATTAGGCAATTAGGTTTTTATTCTCTGCTGTCTCCTCTGTCTGGTTATAGCATTTAAGCAAATAATTTGTAATCCTATTTTGCAGTGTGAAGGGCAGCTGTTCTAATCCCGTGAATTTGCCAAGCTTACTGAGCCAAATATTCACCAAGGGAATGAAGTCCTCTCATTACACACAATAATGTTTTAATAAAAAAAAAGAGCTGTATTTTCCCATCAAAGGGGAAAGATTACAAAAATGTGATCAGATGTGACACATACTAGTTATAATTTGGAATGCATATTCAATACAATAACTTTCTGAGTGTACTTTATCCTTATTTCAGCAAAAGCAGTCATGGGTTCTTTACATCTACAACAAATCCTAGAAGGTGCCACATACATCCAATTAAAAGATTTAAAGTGAATGCACTTGGAGTTCTCAGAAGACCGTTTTTAAAGTTCAACTCTAACAGTCTTGCTCTGCAATCAATATCTCTCAAGAATACCACTCTAGAAGATGAGGCATTTTTTAGCTGTGGGACTCAGTAGCATTATGTAATAATATAAGTGCTTTTCCATAGATCATAGATAATATCCCAAGATAATATTTGTGTTTGCTGGAGGGAAGAAAAGTTATAAAGTTATAAAGAAAAGCCAAAGGGATTGATTAATAAAAACCCAAGCCTCTAATATGTTCTCAATTGCTGCTTTGATTTTTGATAGATGACACTACTCTTTCTGATTACAGATGACCTTAAATATATTTAGACTAGGACTGTCAAAATTAATGACGTAAATTCATTTTAACGCACAAATAATGTAGCATGCTTTTTTCAGACCTTTTTTTAATACAAGAAAATCAATAAATAAACAAAAAAGTTAAAAAAAGAAATTAAAAAACTTTGCAACAAACATGTATTAACGACACCCTTTCTTCGCTCAGATATTAAAAAATAAGTAAACTCCACCGAAAAATCATTTTTAAATACTAAAACTTTTTTACTGATGCACCAAGTCTCAAATCAAGCACCAAAATCCGCCATGATACAAACATCCCGCAAGCAAAAACGTTCTTGTGGAAACAGCCAAAGTTCCGTTTGGTGTCCTGATGATTTACATAATTTAAAACAACTTAATTACTTTAAAACATTTACAAGTGTATTTTTATGAGCTGCCCTGGCATCTTAAAATGTAAACAGGCTTGTGTGGGTGAATTGCTTAGTGCAAAGAAAGAGAGTTAATAAGAACCTGGTATTTCTGTGTTTCTTTTTTCGTGTGTCTATTTAAATACAAATAAGTTATTTAAAAACACCTATGACCTATGAAACATATCTAGTCTTCTTTTTCTTTTGGCTGCTCTCATTAAGGGTTGGTTCTATGACATATTGCGACTAGCTTTAGCTAGACAATTAGGTTTTTATTCTCTGCTGCTTCTCTGTCTGGTAATAGCATTTAAGCATATAGCATTTGCATCTCATATAAGTAAGAAAGACTCCTCCTCTACTTAAACTCACACAATGCTCGGTTGCAGCAAATAATTCTGTTTTTATATATATATATATATATATATATATATATATATATATATATATATATATATATATATATATAAACAAAAAAACAAACTCAGAACACCTCAAGCACTAAAACTGATGTTAAATAAGTAACGCCAGGGGGCGCCTGAGAAACTGAATTCTTTATGAACAAAATCATCCTGATTCTCACATTCTGCATTTCCAGAGCTCACAGGTGACTCTTTAAGTATTTAAGTACTTGCACCAAATATGTCCTTAGCCTGTACAAAACAAAAATATAGCAAAACTCATGAAATTTCAAATGTTTATGCTATATCATAATGTTAGAATCACTGGCTTCAGAACAAGACATATTTGCACAACACAGAATTTTGCTACATTTGGCCACAACTGCCACAGTCTTTGGATTATTCATGTACCTAAATATATGAAAAATCTTAAAAACAAATAAAGGTCTTACCAAGTAAAACAACTCAGTTCTAAATAAAAATGAAAGTGTTTGTTCTTTATTTATACCAGTTTCAACATTGCACATTAATACTCAAACATGTATCGAATTATGTAGTAAACAAAAACATGTGAAACAATTCTTTAAAGTAGTCACCTTTTGCTTAAATAACAGTTTTGCGTTCTCTCAGGCAGCCTCAAGGTATTCACCTGGAATGGTTTTCAACAATCTGGAGGATTTCACAGAAGAGTTGAGACCTTGTTGGCAGGTTTTCCTTCACTCTCTGGACAAGCTCATACCAAACCGTGCCAACTGGATTTAGATCAGGTGATTCCACACCATCACTCTTTTTTGGACAAATAGCTCTTACTTTACCTAGAAGTGTGTTTTGGTCCATTGTCCTGTTAGAAAACAAATTACTGTATGATCCAACTAATTGCAATCCAGATGGGAGCATGTCACTGCAAAATCATGTGGTAGTCATTCTGGTTGTGTGTGCTCAATTTTGATTAAATCACCAACAATATCACAGCAAGGCACCTCCAAACCTTCTTCATGCTTCATCCTCTGTGTGTCTAACAAACAATGGGGAGAACCTAAAATCTTAAAAATCCAAAAAATCTTGTGTTTCTTGGCCCAAGCAAATCTCTTCTGATTGTTGTTTTACAGAACATAAAGGCCTGAATTCTGACTGGTCTCCTTTGAACAGTGGATGTTGAAATATGTCTGCCTCTTGAACGCAGAAAAGCATTTATGTAAAAAGCATTTATGTTTCTAAAGCTGAGAATTCTTAAAAATGTATCCTCTGCAGCAGAGGTAGCTCTTAATCTTCCTTTTCTGTGATGATACTTGGAAATTTTGTGAGATATTTTGGATTGGACCTTCATTTCTTAAAGTAATGATAGACTGTATTTTCTCTTTACTTAACTGAGTATTTCTTGCCATAATATGGATTTGTACAGTAATGTATTAGCTCGTATAGGGCTATTGACTATGTACTCACCCTTTCCTCTGCACAAGAAATTGATGTCCATGGCACTTTAAGAAGGCAAGAAATGTCTAAATAATCTCGTCAATTGAATTGAAAACCATTCTGGTGGTAACCTTGTGAACCTGATGAGGGAATGCCATTAGTTTTTCAAGCTGTCATCAAATCTAGATGTAGCGACTTTGGACAATTGAAATTAAAAAACATATTCTGGGTTGTTTAACACTATTTTTTGTTCACTACACAACTCCACACGTTCTTTCATTGTTTTAATGTATGTATTAGTGCACAATGTTGAAAATGATAAAAAGAAAAGAAACCCCTAAAGGAGAAGGTGTGTCCAAACCTTTGACTGCATATTGTGTGTGTATATTTATCATTTTGCCTCTGGTCTACATTCACCATTTGTTAGTTCATGTACCAACAAAACATGACATTTAGTTCTGGAAAAATATTTTGATATATGTTGTTAATGGTTTAAGTGTAGCTGAATTTTCCTCATCATTCCTTGTTTAACATTTTGTTAATGATTTGTTGTTTGTTGTTCTATACTTTAGTAGAAATAAGCAAAAAGACATTTCTGATTAAATCATGAAGTAGTTTTTTTTTTATTCACTAGACTACAAGTTATATTACATAGAGAAATCAAAAAGATTTGGACTTTACCAGAATCAACTTAAAAGCAGTACATGTATACTGAATTTTATGTATAAGTAGCTGAAATGCCATTATATCTACAATAATGAAATAAAAAGAAATCACCAATAACAATCATTAAAAAAAATGTGTTTAATGATGAGAAAAGAAATGCTTTACAAATTAATAATACGTTTGTCTAAGATGTTCTTATTACGTGTCTTTGCTTAGAGAAAAACAGATCTTGGTAATTTCACAGCCCCTGCTTTCATGACAAAATTGTGTTTGCTATCTTGCAGCTACTGTGCCGATGTGTCAAGCTTGTGATTCTCATTCCGCACACTGTAAATAGATGTAAATTAAATCGATGCATATCTGATTTCATATGCAGGGACAGACAGACAGCTTTAATATGGGTATAGAGAGAAAGTGTCAGCAATCTTACTGGGTACTGATTGAATAAATTAAGGGCATTCTTCCTAACTGATAAGGACTATTACTGTTTTATGAGCTGTTCTGCCCTGCTATTCAAAGTATAATGGGACCCATTTAACTGACCAAATCTTACAGTGGAAGCATGTTTTTCCCATGTGTAAGATGCTTGTATGTGAGCTGGCTCTTACAATAAGCTCCTTGTACAATCAGCAACAACAAATCTTAATTCTTCTTTAAAATGTGAATGGAAAACCCTACCCACCTGAACACAGCATTTCACTAAGGAAAATAAAATTACTTAACTTGCCTGGCAGTAATTTAAACCTCATTTAATAAGATCAGGAAATCCGTAAGCACAGGTTAAACAAGTGGTTGTTTATTTCTATGAGCCATACTTTCACTTGGCCTTGTTTAAAAAATATAAATTATATGTTTTTAACCTGTTCATTGCAGACCTACACACGTGATGTTGAAATGCTGCACTCTAGTGTACAACATAGTTAAAGAGAAAGCACATAGTACCATGCTCCAAAACCCATGATCTTTTACTTTTACTAAATTTTATGGAGTTTCTACAAAGCCAAATAAATCCAGGTGTGATATTATTTATACATGTAAAAAAACAACAACAATTGTTTAGTTTTAATAGTGATATCTCTCCATACACAATATTGTGTCTCACAAGTATAAAAATATAAAACTGACATCCTGTGGTTCTCTTTTAAAGAGTTTTCGCATTAACATGAATAAAAATGTTTACTAGAGCTATTTACTATTAAAAAGTTAATGTTAGTTTACTTGATAAAAGGCAGAAATCTATTCGAAATATTGTGAAAGAATGTTTGCTGTTCATGTTAGGAAATGTGTAAACACTGATATAACTGAGGGATGACCTATGACACCGATCCAAATGTGTTCTCATGTTGGCTTTTTATGTGTTGCATGGGTTGATGGGACACAAGCTACAAAACAGGCCATAGGCCACAGTAGTATGATATCATGATCATGATATATGACTTAATAAGTTTTTCCTTAGAGATGTGTACTTGTGCTCTGTGTGAAGACACTGTGCTATTCTTCTTTGCGTGCCTGTGAGCTTTTCTCCTACTGTTTTCAGCTATGCTGTGCTGTTTTGAGGAGAGTGGTTTAAATAAATGTGCACACAAACAGCTTTGTGTGTCTCAGGTAGGTGTTGTTTGACAGAGGAAGAAAAGATCGAAGGTGGGAATTAGCAATGACTAATGCTAGCGGTAATGAGTTTGAAAAGCAAACCAAATGAAATGTATGTAAGAAAGGGAGTAAGTTCCCTTTCAATGAAACAATGCTATGTATTCAGAATCACTATACAGAGCGTGTGAATTAGCAAGGCAGTGCACAAGCCTTGTTTTACTTCCTTTTACAGCAATATATTTTGCCACAGTAATAAATCAATAAATAGAGAGAACCCTTTTCTGGGTCCAGATTACTTACTATTATAATAGTTCTTGTTATTATTTTGTAGTTACTAAATAATATGCGTTTATATGGGTAATTGAATAATAAGATGAGACTGGTACTACTATTACTGTAATTATTATTTATCTTGAGATTTGGAGCTTATTTCAGAAAAAACATTGCAAGCACCAGGCCTCCATACCTTCACACCTAAGGGCAATTTAGAGTCAATAATTCACTTACCAGGTGGAAACCAGTGAATCCAAAGAAAATGCACAGGGACACGAGGAGTACATGTGAATATCCTCACAGTGACCCAAGCTCATGATTAAAACAGGGAGCCTCAAGCTGTAAAGGAGCAAAGCATGCTGCATGGTCACTATTTTTGTTATTGTCTTTTTTATTTAGCTATTATTATTATAGTGACAGTTGGTTTAAAGCTAGAAAGCATATCATTATTATAGTAGCTATCACAATTTATATTCACCCATTGTTGTTTTTTTTTTATCTCATTATCATGACTGTGAAAAATATAGCAATGTTTTACTTAATAAATCAGTTTGACTGTTTATTTCCTCCATGCTCTTCTCTACCTGCAGTGTTTTTCCCCCCACTTGTGTGTTTAATTAGTTTAATTACACACTATAGTGAGATGTGTGTGACATGTCAAGAGGGTGGCTTTTCAGAAGAACTGTTTGGCTGAATTCAAAATAGCTCAGAAGTTATAAGCAGCGGTGAAATCTAATCCATAAAATGATTTATTTTATAGTTAATATAAGACTACTACTATTATAACTTTTAAATGTATGCAGGAGGTAGATTTGTAAGCTGTTGTGAATATTTATTCCTAATAGAATGCCTATTCTTTTTTCATTTTCTCGTTTGTTAACATGTGCTCTTGCTAGGGTATGTGTCAGGGGCATTACCTGTTGGCATTGCTTGACTAATTGTTTTATTGTCCACAGTCATGCTACTGAGTCTATATCCCAGTGTTTGTAGTTAATTTACGCGAACAACAATATCAAATGTATGTCATATAGACATGTCACATATTCGGCAGGTTATACACCATGATGTATAGGAAAGTGTTCAGGGTTTGTATAAATGTCTGCATGTCCTTTGTGGCTTCAGTTGCTCGCAGAAGGAGGTGTTTGGCTCTGATTGACGTCGCTGTCACCTGTGCAGAAAGGGGCGTGGTCAAAGCGCCAGCGTTTTCATTGGCATGCTGAAATTTCTCCTCACGCTCACTCGCGCGCTCGCGCACTCACGCAGCCGGTCGTTCGGTCGGTCGGACGGGTTCCTCGCGCAGCAAAGCGAAAGCACCAGCGCGGAATCCAGCCGAAATTGTCGGGTCGTGCAGAAGAAAATGGGAACACACATCTCCCAACTTTTTCACTAAGAGGATTCCCAGACGCTTTAATGGCATGGCTGTCGACGGTAAATTGCCTTTTATTTTGTTTATTGTAAACAAATGCAAATGGTCGTGTTGTTTTTTTTTTAGTGTGGACAAATGGTTACCACTTTCGACCAAACAGGCTACATAAATATACAAGGTGTGAAACTTTCACACATCTGAAATGTTAGGGTTTAGTTTGTTCCGGACAGAAGAAATGTGATGGGAAAACTATTATAAACGTTGTCTTTTTCTTTACAGTAATATACGGGATAGTGTTTCAGATATAAACGAGCTTCCATTTCACGTCAGAGTTTGTTTTTAATGAAATAAAGTAAAGAATGGCTTGTGCTATCATGCTGTTTTATCTATACTCTATACATACATATATACATATTCTATTTTCAATAGAATTGTTCTGATTTATCAAAACAATTATCATTTACAATGTTTTTAACTACACTGTTGCTCTGTGCAGTTGTGGGAAAGCTCGTGGGAAATGTTTGTAGATTACAAGAGACTAATAAGTGCAGTACTGGTCTGTCATTACAGTGATTCTCTCTTCCTGGTTTGAACTAGTCTTTCCTGAAAGTACCAATCGTTCATCCACACACACACACACACACACACACACACACACACACACACACACACACACATACGCACATTTACATTTTACTTTTAGCCATTTGACAGTCGCTTTTGTTGAGAGTCTTATAGGCTAAACCATGCAACAGCAATACAAAGCACCCTGAGAATGTGTTACGCCTAAAGATTGGTTTGTAGAAGTCATAGGATCATAGACTTGGCTGGGCAATAATGAAAAGGACTATTTTAGACCTAAGTGCAAGAACAAAAGTACTACTAGGACTACAATTTTTAAAAGCAGCATCCGGAAGTAGACCCTGCAATCGATGCTAAGAAAGTTCAGAAAATCCATCCACAAATACACCTACTATCTACCTCACCCGAGCACCCATTCATACAAATACATAGGGAAAAAAACTACCACCCACCCATGTGACCAACATACTCTCAGTACTACCACCCACACATCCATCTATGTATACACACACAAAACTACAACCAGTAAAATCCAATTTCATACACACACATGCAAACCCTGAACACGCACACACAAATAAACAAGACTATAAAACGAGACACATGGAAAACTTTAGCTTTTGATCACTGCTTCTTTTAACAGCAGAAACATTTACCTGCTGAGAAGCTCACCACTGCTTTAATAGTGACTTGCAAATTTATCCTGGCATTCGTCTGCATCGGTAATTAAGCACAAGAGCTGGAGGGGCTGGCTGCAGACCTGTCTCAGCCTTTCCCTTCGAGCTCATTACTCTGCACAGATGTTGTATTTCACTTGTCCTGTGAAGTTCAAAGCCCCACACTGGTTTGCAAAGCCTGCATGATGCATACAGACTGCATGACGAACTTGCACCAGTTCAACCCTAGAGGCAATGTCGGATATAAAAAAAAATTATCTTGTTTTGGAAATGTTTTTTTTTTGCCCTTGCATTCATTTTATATTTTAATGAATGAAGTATAAGTGTGAATAAATAAACAAGATTTATGAGCAAGTCAGTCACCTTGAATCACCTTTCTGAAACGATGCAGGAAGGATTATTTATAGCATTATTTATTCTCATCCTGCATTGCCATTTTAGTTTTTAGAGGTGAGTAAGCATTAACAATTCCAAATCCGATTAAAGTAGTTCATTTCCAAAGTAATTACCTATTTGGTTGATTTCAGAATTACACCCAGCAAGATATTTACATCCCCAAAAATATTTTCTCACATAACGTGTAGAGTTATGTTGGTAGAGCCCAATAGTTTTGCTCGCTGACGTCTATATAAAAAAAAGACTGAATCTGCAAAGCATATATGCAGCATAATATGCCATCATTTTAACTTCTATACCTCCCCACATTCCCACACAAATACCATCTCTCCCATATCCACTTCAGAAACTCCGTAATGAAAGCCACTTTGTTATTGTGTGACTCTGTCCGAAGCGGATCGTGTTTACTTCACATAGACCATGCTCAGATGAACAGACTTGATGAGAACTGCCTTTGTAGGTCTGGAGGTCTGGCGGAGTTGGGGGTGGGGGGACAAGGGCAAGAAAGGCGAGCAAGATTTCATCGCATCAAGCTGCCTGCCTTCTTTCACACACACATACACATACACAAGCCCCTTACATTATCACGGTTGACTGGTTGTCCTCAGTTCAGCTATGACAACATTGTCAATTAGAGGAGTGAGATTTTAATGAGCATGTGCACACTGACTGAACACTTGTCTGTAAACACACTGGCCACTCGCCCTTCACTGAGAAAACATACACAGACTGCCTCCTGAATCATTAATGCTGGTGCTAGAATATGCATGGCAAGCAAGCCAGGATGTACACACACACACACACACACACACACACACACACACACACACACACTCACACACACACTCACATACCAGTGATCGGAGGGCCAGAATGCAAGACTGATATAATATCTGGCAACTGACATAAGCTGTGCTGCTAGGGATTGGCCAAAACATCTGGCGCAGGAGTCAACTGGAGAGAGATCCTTTGTCCATTTCAATGTCTGTAGGTGGACATGGGGAAACGAGCAGTAATCTGTGCTACTAATATAATGATAATATATTGTAACAACTTCATAATTCACCTGTTCGAAAAGGAATTGCATTTTAACTCCTAAGAATTGTTAATAAAATATTGTTTATGACTAGATTATTTGAAGCAGTAGCACATTTCTTTAGAAAAAATTAATTCACATTTAAATTCTTTATTGTCAGCAGGTTGTTTTAATAAAATTGGTTCTAGCTAAACAATTTGAATGTGCATATTTTTTCCTAAATTATACAAATATTCAAAGGTTGAGGATTAATTTGACAGCCCTAGAGTAAATGAAAGAGCAAAAGACGCACACATTTCTGAAATTTTGCTTATATTCATTCTTTTGTAAACAAACAAGCATTGAAAAAAAAACACAGCCAGAAAATATCCAGCTCAGCGAAAATGTTTGGGGTCGTGTGCACATATTGTATAATAAGTCAGTAACATAAATATCATGGCAAGCCTACTTTAGAGTGATATTTTGTGTGCTGATTGTTTAAATGCAGTAACATGAGACTAACAATGTCCTTTTGTTGTTGAGTGGTGGAAAATTCATATGCTGTTGTTTACACTAATCCAATATCCACATAACCACTGTAGTTGTACAACCTTACTGTAATCTGCATGCACAAGCAGAGGGTTTCTTTTAATAAAAAAATGAAACAACTATCTATTAATAAAGAATTCACTTTGTTTGGATTTCGGTCTGCCAAGTTTTTGTTTTGCCTGAAGGTGAAACAAAACAGCCAGGACAGAGGTTACCTTCTCAGTGTGTCAAGCTCTCTTTTTCTCTCTTGTTCCATAGCTGCCTCCAGCTTTAGTTTCTGTCGTCCTGCAGTAGAGTACAAGGCTCTTCCAGAGGACTTTAAGTACCAGCTGAGCCGCTGCACAGGTGGAAATCTTACCTGGCATGAGTGTCGTGGGAACAAAACAGCAGGCGGTCGTACTGTCAAACTTCTACAGCAACCCGGAACCGAGACTTTGCAAGTGAGTGTACAAAACCATCATGAACATCTTAATGGTACAGTCTGAGTGCAGTCACTGAGACTTTAGTGACATGCTGAAGTTGTTACATGTATTCCAGACAGAGGCAGCCAACCTTGAGTTAACCCTTAAGCTTCAACCACTGCATGCCTATTCCTTTATATTTCTAAGCCATTAAATAATTTACAGTAGTTAATGAATAGTTTTGTAATTATTTAGAATAACTCAATAACGAGCCAAAGAGACAAACCTTCTTCCCATGTTTTTTAATCTCTTTCACAGAAGTGTGATCTGTTCAGGCAGCTGCTTTGTGATTTATTTATTTATTTATTTTTTCAGTTCAGCTTTTTTCTGACTGTTTTTTTTTTTTATTCAGACAAAATCATTAGCTATTGTTTCTTATAGACTGTAACCATTTTAGAGTCTCAAAGTGTATTGTGAATGGTGGCTAAATGCCTCACTCTGCAGTGATGTCTTGGTGTTTCAAGATACCTAAAGCATATTTTCTCTCGAGTCCTAAGGTTGTGCTTGCATTCTTTTGGAATAGTTGCATGTTTGTCCTTAAAAAGCTTTAACAAGGCACTGCTTTAGTGAATTGCTAGGGTAACTGTTAAATTATTGGCACATTTTTTTTAAAAATGTGCCAATAAACATTTTTTTTATCTGAAACCAGAACAAATTGTAAAAAAAAAAAGTCTTTAAGAAAGACTATTTTAAATGTATTCTAATTTACATATATCACATTCTAATCTCTTTAATGAAATTAATAGTTATTTCTTCTGATAAGTGGTTATAGAAATTGAGTGGAATTTAAAGCAAATTGTATAATGTATGTTTGCTTGGTTGCCTATTTCTCATTTTCTTAAAGAATCCCAATAATTCAGCTCGCACTACTTCAAATTCATATCACAATGCAAAGAGCAAAAAATCCATAAGCTGATGTTGTTTGTTATTGTTTTCTCAAATAAGGAAAACAAAGGGAAATGAAGGAGTTCTTTTTTCTGTACAATCTACAGTGTAATATGAACAACATGATGCCAGTAGCTTTCTGATATGGCAAAACATATTGGTTTATAATCCTCAGGCAGGAATTATACAGCTATTTGGAATATGGAGTAATGAATATTCCCTCAGAATATAGTGACTTAAATACATAGCAGTTCTCAGCTACCTCCTTCTGCTTTATCAAAAAAAATAAAAGAACTGCTGGAGGAACGGTATGATGGCATGACAGGGATAATGAGGACTTTACAGCTGGGAGAAAGCAGTGATCATTTCTAAGCACCCTGTCGTTTAGTGCTGTAATGCTTTCATACTTCTTCTTCATGTCTTTAAACAGGCATTTTTTATGGCTGTGGTCCACACATTAGACCGTGCTACAAGAAAGAGGGTGTTCTTCCACGCTCATCCATCACTGCATTTTTCATTAATAAAATGGCTGAGATCATGCATGCATTTCCTCATTTTTGCTACCATGCACTCAACAAAGACATGGCAATGAATGAAATAAAAGTCAAAAGGATAAAAGATAATTAAAAGATCAAAATAATTTCGCTATTCACTCTCTTTGTTTTGGTCTGTATTTTTTTTTCATTTCTTCCTTTCGTACCCATCCCCCATTGCTCTCTATTCAGCCATCCATCCAAATCAAGACTTTATTTGCAGAAAATAGGAAAGATGCAGTTGAGCCGGGAGGCAGAGCAAAGCAAAGGCTCTTGTTCCAGAATGGTTTTAAATAGACTGTAAAGTCTCTTAGCTTTTGAACACTGGTAATGGATGATTGAACACTACAGGCAGAAATTTGAACCATAGTGTTTGCGCTAAACTCTAGGTAAGCCTTTACATTTTCATATTCACAAAGCAACCATCTGTGCCCCCCTTGCATGCCCCTCAGAGGTTAGGGAATACAGATTCAGTCAATGGACTTGCCTTCTATATAGATTCTTATAAATTATCTTTATATAAGTGTTCAGCCCTATTAACTGTTTCAGGTAAACAAATCTGGCTATTAAGTTGAAATTGTCTTTATTTGGGTTATTTAGTAATAAAGTGCCAGCACTATATAACTAAATATGATTTATGAGATTAAATGTTCAAATTCTAGTTTAATTGCCTACATGACAACAGTACAGAACAGTAAATACACAAAAGAAATACACACACTCTAACGTATAACACGAATTAGTGCATTTGCACAGTGCAAAGATATCAGTACACAGACATACATCACAACACTGACAAAACATTCACATTTACATTTTTGGGAACTGTGTCGAGAACAACAGTGTAAGGATAAATGAAAAAGAAAAATGACAACAAAAACAACCTAAATTTTAATACATATTAAAGACTTTCTCCTGATTAAAGAAAATGAGAGAGAGAGAGAGAGAGAGAGAGAGAGAGAGAGAGAGAGAGAGAGACTACAAGGCCTGCTGTCTGTTTCTTCTTCCAGATCTAAATTGTCTGTGAGCAACCTTCAGCTCTTTTCTTTCTCAGTCCCATTTCAAATGAACTAGAATTAACAACCAATAGTAAACATTTACACTACAACAGAGGTTTGTACTAAATTTCAAATGTAACCTAGTTCTAAAAATTATATACAGTGGGATCCAAAAGTCTAAGGCCACATTGAAAGTCTGAGATATAAATATATCAACTTAAACATTTAAACGCACCAAGAAAGTTTAATAATGTATTTATAACAAGTCAAGCAAGTGAATATTCAAAACTATATTTCATCCTTGTAACTTAGCATAAGTATGGTTATCAGGAGGAAGATATGATCTATTCATAATGTTATTATCAATAGTAGTAGTAGTATTAGTAGTGGTAGTGTTAGTGGTATTAAAGCTGATTACTTTACCACCATGTCCTAGTCCTAATCTAAGATTCAGCTACTTTCAATTTTTTGTCCTAAGTGAACCAATGATCAAAAGCCCTGTATAATTAGTCTCCCATATTAATATATCTTTTGCAGAGTCAAAACAGTAACCGCTGAAATCTTGGGAAAAAGTACATCTATTTTTGGCCTTAATGTGAATCATGATTTATCATAAATAATGAAAGTTAGCATTATCCAGACAGATCAGGGCGTTTGTGGTCTGTGCCCATACTTTGTATTTATGACTTTCCTAATGGAAGTAGCCATCCATTACTGTTAAGGAATTTTTGTGTGTGAATGGAGGAAAGAAGGAAGGAAGGGAGGAAAACTGGAAGGAAAGAAAAGAGGAAAGACACGGACAGATAGACGGACCATAATGAGGATTTAATGCTGATGGTGGTGATCAGTCTACAAGAACATAGCAGGTTGAGAGCCATGTATGCCAGATTCCATCTCATTACTGCATTCTATAATTACCCTTCAGAGACAGCCTTGCGATTCAGGGGCTGTATAAATCTTAAAATTATTAGCTAGCCCACTTCAAATGAAATAGCTTTCCCAGTACGGTGTTTATGTTGCTGAGAACCTTTTTGACTAGGCAAAAATGCATAAGTTAATTTAATGTATGTTGAGATAGTCAGCTTTTTGTTAAGCACATTTATAAGACTAAAAAAATAAATTGAATATATGATCATATAGCAGATTGTGTTTTGCACACTCAACATAAGGCCAACAAGTCATTGGTTAATGTCTGTGAGATGTGGTGTTCTATTACTGTTAAAGTATATTACTTGTCCGGATAGTGATTTTTTTTCTCTTGTAACTGTAATTTTGTATATATTTTTTTTAACATTCCCTAATTTTCTCTACCTAAATTAGTCTTGGCCATGTGCCATTCACCATCCAGTTTTTGCATATCGTAAATCCACTAGCAGTGTCAGTCTGACTGAGTAGAGAGAAATAGGAGCAGGCTTCTGTTTGTTGAACCTACACATTCACTCAACAACACTGAATAAAACATTAATAGCCAGGACATAAAGGGTATTTATACAGTCGTGGTATTTTCACTACCATTGTCATGTTGGGGAAGTGATGTCAGTAACAGAAATATGGACAGAAGTCCAACTGATGGCATCTGCACTGCAAATAAATGTCCATTAAATAAATAAGCCCCATATTTCTGCAAATGTAGTGTTTGATTATTAGTTTCAGTGGTATTTATATGTATGATTGGTTTCTAGAGGGGAAGTCTCTTGTGGTTCCATCCAAAGAGAATGAATGGGATGAAAAAGGCCATATGTATCCGACCAGTTCAAATAGAGAGTACTATTCTCTGATTCAGCTCTGTGTGTGTGCACATGTGTGTCTGCTGTTACACATGAAAGATCTCCTTGGGCCACTAAAGAGAGAACACTGCAGTTAAAATGGCTGTCAGGGAGGGAGAAAAAGAGTGTGAGGGCAAAAACTGTGAAGGAGAAAGAAAATTGGAGATAAATGGGAGTGGGCCAGAATAAAAAAACATACACAGATGGTAGTTAATGGGTCATCAAAGCAAACAAATAGAAGAAAAGGCACAAAATTGCTGTGAATAATGGAAAGGACTTTGTGGGAGTAAATGATACAGCAAATTAAACATATTGTATTCACATAGCTTGCCTTTGGAAAATGTCTAAAATAACAATAAAGGTTTTGTTCAAACTTAAAGGTGAATAGAGGGTTTGTCAGCAGTGTCTTTATATGTCCTGTTTACAATTTTTGTAACTGTTTTGATAACAATGATGCAGCATGCTGCTTTTCTAGCTAGGGTATATGATTGGGTTTACGGGACACCTGCAACAGCATTTGTGTTGGCACTGTGCTAGAGGTTACTAAATAGCTTTTTGATGGCCTTAGTTAAATGAGGTCTGTTTATGGTATTGTGGGTCCGTCAATGTGTTGGCCAAAATGACGACAATCCGAGATGGAATAATCCATCTTAATTACCGACAGCACATAGAGCAGAACACTGCTATTACGGGGAAAAAGATTTATTTCCCAGAGCTCTTTGCAGCAGTTTGAATGTCATCACCGTCACGGGATATTGCTTTCTTATTCAAGAGAAATAAGCTACAGGAACATATATGTGTATGTGCCACTTGTTATGGTATCAATAAAAAGCATTCCTAACAAGCTGTGACACATGACGGATTATATACAGACTCCGAAACCTACAATTGAAATCCGTTTCCCATTTCACTGGAATTGTTTTTTGTTCTCTTTCTTGGTCTCTCACTTTCCTTTTTATTTCTGTTTTAGCTGCACACAGGGGATGCATACTCTGTGTACCATACCAGTCCAACCCTGCCAAGTCTGTCTAGGCCAGTGGTTCTGTGGTCCCAACAGGATGTGTGTCGGTGGTTAAAGAAACACTGTCCTCACAACTATCTGACCTACGTGGAGGCTTTTTCGCATCACGCCATTACAGGTACATTCTCTAGCCTTTTTTTTTGTTTTGTTTTTTTTAAATACAGGCGTTATTGTGGTAGCTGGCTCCTGGATTGCATGACACAATTGTGTCTAAATGTTTTAAAAATGTAAAATGTAACTTTATATATTTTGTCTGCAAAAAATAATTCCCTCGCCACACAACAGGGTGTTCTAGTTAGTATTTCTACAGTAAAACTAAATACCAAAAAGTTACTAGCTCATTTTCTAGACTGTGCCCCATTGTGCTGTCTAATGATTATAAGACATCAACACAATCTTTGTGCTGAAGGCATTAAATATTCCAACAAGTAACAAGAATAAGACATAAAAATAATTGAATATGTTTCAGGTGCAAAAAGAAAACACAGAAAAAAGGCACTATGAAAGAGTCAAAGTAAAATGACTCAAACAACCACCAGAGATATGCAATAATCCAAAACACATGGCAGGAGAATTAAAGTAATAAAGGAACATCTATAAAACTTAAAATAAAATTGCATTTATTAAAAAGAATACATGAGACGCTTTTTTAATCATTTTAAAGTTTTGCTACTTTTGTGCTCAACTTCATGTTATTATTTAATTATTGCAACACAGGAGAAAAAAAATAAACCAAATGATATAACAAGCTTATGTTTATCAGTTTGCTTAACTGACAGGTAGTTTTTGTGATAGAAAAGTTAACTTTTCTCTAAAAAGTTCTGGAATTATGGCTTATTAACGGCTTGATTACTTAGAATTAGATCCTGTTTCACCACTGTCTGTATGTACACTTCATGCTCAGTTCCACGGAATATGGCAATGGTTTTATTTTTAGCTACACAGCTGTTACAAGGACAGGTGCATTATCAGAAATGTATCAATCTGTCCATCCAAACTATGAAATAATGGAGCCTTTATTATAAGACAATAGTATTATCTGTTTAAAATTTGTCACTCCCAAGTGATGCAACAAAAAAGTGTTTATTCTAGAATCCAGAGATTATAGTCTTCTAAGTTTGAAAGCCTTAAGAGAGCAAAACTGTTGTGGATTTCTGAGTGGAAGAGATAGCATACCCTCACTTTACCTTATCAGTAATGGTCTGTGCCTTCCCCAATTACTAGCTGTTGGGAGGCTTAACTGGTGGGTGGGAATTAGCCAAGACTAAATTAAAGTTTAGATTTTTAATTAAACTGGTCGTTTAAAAGAAGAATACTCAAACTGCAAAAACCATGCTGTACATAGCCATCACTAAATTCATACAAAAAGTAACAAAACATAAATAACAAATACATGCCCAATTGGACAGTACTTATTCATGTCAAATATATTAAAATCAGTGTGGAACCCAATTTCCATGGTTAAAAAGAACATGGACCTCACCTGTGTTCTGAGCTGCACGGCATCGGGAGAAAAAAAGTTTTTCTTAAACGCACGACGATGCCAAAAGATAAACTCCTGAGAGAAATACTTGTAAAAGGAAGGAGGAAGACAGTGAACAATGACTTTCTTGGTAGGCTACTGTTTACATACAAGCCGTTGTAACGTGTTGAATCAGGGTTAAGGGAGAGCTCGCTAACTCCAGTTGAAACAGAAATCATATAAGCACAGACAGGTTTCCAAAACTCGTGCTTTTTTATTTTTCTTGGCAACAGCGTTACGGGTTAGTCAAAGAAACTTAGAAATGAGCATCAGAAAATAATAAGGACATATTCCTCGGTCTTGCACACATGCAGTAATAGCGGAAAAATGCGGCGCCAGGCTATTCCCAAAATACCGCTATGCTCCTAAAGGAAGCCCTACATATTTCACCCGTCATACCCTGTAACAGACACTGTCTTTCGTTAAAAACCTGTGTATAGTATGCGGCTTATAGACAGGTGCGGCTTATTTATGTTTAAAATAAAAATCTTTGTCAAATTCAGTGGGTGCGGCTTATATATGGGTGTTAGAGAAATGCATGGATCCATTATTGCATGTTAATATGAGTGTTAAACAACTGGTCCATGATGTAGATATAGACGATATAGGCATAGTTATAGATTAATGTATAGATTTTTATGCAACACTAGTTTAAAGTTAATATCTTGGGCAATTTCAGTGCAATAATAATAATAATAATAATAATAATAATAATAATAATAATTGTTAAATGTGCAAGTTATGTTACTATCATTGTAATATGACTTTTCTGCCATCTGCTTCACTACTGCTACACTTCATTTGTTTTCACTTAATATATAACTGACTATGTATTTAATGAATTTTTTTTATTTATTTATTTACAAATTTACAAATATTTGTTTGTATAAAGTATTTATTTTACTTTAATCTTTACTTAAATTTTACTGAGAGCAACTGCAACCCAACAATTTCCTGATGGGATCAATAAAGTATTCTGATTCTCATTAATGTAAGAATCAATACCTGATCAGTGCTGTTTCTAGATACGAATAAGTGCATGCATGTGACGTTAAAATGGTGATGTTAAAATCTTATTTTTCTGGTTAATGATTAATGTAAGCTCTGCCCTTGAGAGAGGGCAACAGTTTATATCAGTGCATTTAGAGTGGCTGGTGACCTCAGTGATCTGAAGTCATTACAGCAGAGTTAAAGAAGGCACAGAAGCCCCAAATCATTAGTTCATTTTAATGAGGACATTCTGTCACTATCTAATATTACCTGCACAAAATAGAGTTTGATGTTGTGTACATAAATCTGTTTGAGGAAAGTAGAAAACATTTGTTTAGTATGTGGGGGCTTGCCATGTAACTGATTGTAAATGTGTGAGTGTGTGTATGCTTTTCTAGGTCCCCTTGTCCATGTATATTGTCCATAAACCTCTACTTCTGCATTTCCTACTCACAATTTTGATTGTATTCTCAGACCTTGGCCTTTTTGTACTAGAATGGGAACATGTTTTAAATTTGAGACTACAAAGCATTAATGTAAGTCGCGCTGGATAAGGGCATCTGTCAAACGCTGTAAATGTAAATGTAAATTTTCTCTGTTCCCTCCCTCTCCTTCTCCAGAGAGTCCCATCTGGCTCACTGTTCCTGTCCTCTTTCTCTAATTGAACATAAAGCATCTGGGCTCAGATGTTATGCAAGTGACAAAAGGAGACAGAGAGACAAGGGAGAATGACCGAGATACTGAGAGAGTAGAGTGGCAGTAAAGTGGTTGGCCGTTCAGTGCTGTAAAACAAAAGGGTTTAGAAAGCCAGCAAGCACAGTAGACTTCAGGGCCTTGAAAATAACTTCAGGCTTGGTTGGCTCTCAGGGAGCAGCTTCAGCAGTATGCCATAATTACACTCAGAAACTCCCCCACTTGTGATTTGCTTGAAGGATCCCAATGAGTAGGTGAGATCTGTCTACGATTTAACAGCAATTTGGAAACCAAGTACTTGATCCTCCTGATTTCAGGCTTAGTTTCCCTCAAGATTTTTGGCTAATTAAAAGGAAATTACTTCAAAACATCAGTGTTCGATTAATCCTAACAACTTCAACAACAAAGCAGCTTTCAAGAAATGTAATTCAATAGATGGTGGAAATAATAATCATGACAAAAATAGGTGAAAACAGGGAAGGTAAAATGATCAGCATATTAATTAAAACACAACATGTCTGCCAGACTGTTGTGTTTGGCATTCTTTTTAAGAAACAGCAGGGGGGAAAACAACCTTAGAGACATACAACAACTCTGCAGAGTCACAGATGACCTTCAGGCTTCAGCTCCCTTTCCGGTGTGTGTATGTGTGTGTGTGTGTGTGTGTGTGTGTGTGTGTGTGTGTGTGTGTGTGTGTGTGTGTGTGAGCCCATCTGTATCTGCCTGTGTAAGAGCTGTTGTGTGGACAGTGACCCAATTTTATACATGATTTAATCTTTTGCTCGCCATCCAATCAACACTTCCACCTAGGAGCATATTAATTTGCATTTTAATCGGCTCGGTTTAAAAAAAAAAAAAACAGTCACAGAATGATGTGGTGCTAAATCTTTTTTAAGAACATCATCTCGCGCAGACATGACAGTGCTTATATCACCAGAGACAGCTATTTTTTTTTCATGTTAAAAAACGAGCATTTCTTCCTACAGTATTTATTTGTGTCTACCATAGGTATTCATTAATAAACAAAACATTAAAATATTAGAACTAATTCAAAGGACCATCTCTCCCTCTCTCCTCACTCTCTCTCCCTCTCTCCTCGCTTTCTCTCAATCTCTCCTTCCTCTCTCAGGCCGAGCTTTGTTGAGACTGAATGGTGAGAAGTTGGAGAGGATGGGTCTGGTTCAAGAAACTCTCAGACAGGAGCTTCTTCAGCAGGTCCTGCAACTGCAAGTCCAGGAGGAGAGACGCAACCTTCAGCTTCTCAGCAGAGGTGAAAGGAAGCTGGGAAACTGATTTAGACAGACATAAGCGCTGCTTTTGTTAATTTTTGTTATTATAGTTCTGTGTAAATTCTGTGTCCTCTATAAAACACTTATTTTTTTTCCTTCGTGTAGGTTTTTCACCCATAATGTTCAAACTGTCTATCCAACACAGCTTATTTGCATTTAGCTATGGCCACAAAAGTCCATAAAGTGAACAATGATAGGAAACATAAAATGACAACCTAAACAATTGGAGAAAAAGGAGACGCAGAAGTTATTTCTTACTTCTGTGCCAGTAAAAAAAAATTTTGCAGTGCTGCAGGACAGAACAGGGTAAAATCTAGAGACAAATTACAGGCAAGGTGAATTAGATGTGAATTATGTGCAGTTACAAGAAAATGGTGTGACATGAAAACGGAGGAGGAAAAAAAGAATTACACTAAACCCAGGGGTACATGCATACCAAGCAATTTGAAAATTGTTTGAGGTGTCTCAGCCATCATGCTGAAAGTGTTGCACAGCGTTCAAAGGAGATGCCATGGTAAACCGAACAGATTCATAAGACAGCTTTCATCCTCTGTTTAAAAAAATGGTACTGGTCTCTAAACAACCTTTTCTTTCACGAGCAAGATGCTCAATAAATCTAAATGGAAAAAGCTGCGAACATAAAGTAATTTAAATGTAATCTTTACAGCATAAGCCAGATGTAAAAGGGAAGTAATCCATGCAAATTATGTGATGTGAAGCTTTACATTAGTTATTCTTCTTATGAATACATTTACGCACACTCAGGAGGATGAACAGGATTCAAACATTTTCTTAAAATTACTGGATTTTCATGAATACTAGATTTCCTGTTTAAATGTGTAGGAACAAATGATTTATGAATTATTTGTTTGTATCCAGCTATATAAGCTCATTTATTCTGCAATAAATGAGGCACAAGGTGCGAATTCTAAAGAAAGTGAAAGAGTGATTGTGTTCGTTTTTCCATATAAGCAGGATCTCTTTTGCTTAGGAGGATTATGTATTCATTCCTTTCTTCTCCTTCTCTTCCTCTGACTGCAGGGACTTTTGGGAACCTGTCATAGCTACAGCCATGCGTAGGAAGCTCTGCCAGGCTCAGTATGCTGTGAGAGGGCATCGAGGTATGGGGCCAAAGGCTGTGTGTATGCAAGAAGAGACCTCTGTCTTTGACTACCACAGGCCACTGAGGGTTTGGCAGAGCTTTTAGCATCACCAGCTAAACCTTCATGTCCATCTGAAATTCCTGAAGAGCACAGACTGAATCTGCAGCAACAAGCAGAATAAACAATCGAACCTGAATCTCCCCTCTGAGAGTACTGCACTGCTTTGTAGTGTCTCTTTGAGCACAAGGCTCTGGAACTTGAACCAGGAGTGCTGGGAAACATGTATTTTGCTGTTCACCTTAAGCCGTTTTGCTCTGTGGAAGCATTTTTCATTTTCATGACAACAAGAGGTTTAGTCCACAAAGACAGAGTGGGTGATTTTCCACTGCACAATAGCTCACTGTAATAATCTTGCAAGAGACAAATGTCATCTAGGAGACAGATGAAATCAGCTACAGTGTAATTACACAAAAATTAAGAAAGCAGCAAGCCTTGACATGCCTTTCCCAGGTACCACATCTAACTGTGAAATGTCAGAGTGGTATTGTAAAACAGCTTGAAGGAAAAAATGGGGTGATTAAAAAAAAAAAAACAAGCTCATAAGGACTTCACATTGTGAACACTCAATGAATTAAATGCTGTGGTTAAAAAAATAATAATCTGAAAGAAATCACTGCGCCATGATTTTTGCTTTACACTAATGTAGGTGTTACTTGTGTGTTTGTCACTTTGATGACACACCGAGCTTCACTTCTGAACAGTAGAGCATTACAGAAATTCCACAGTGTAAATGGATGACATTCTCTCCATACTTTGTCTCACATACAAACCATTCATAGATTTAAAAAGTAAAAAGCAAATTAGGGTTTTATATATATATATATATATATATATATATATATATATATATATATATATATATATATATATATATGCTGTATATAAAAGCCTGATTTGCTTTTTACTTTTTAAATGCATAAATTAAAAAAACGATGATATTAGGCCAAAATAATTGTGTAAAAATTGGTATTTCATTTGGTTCTGTTGTATTTCACCCCAAGTTGCTGATGTGTGGGTTTTGAGGTTTGTTTGTTTAGTAGTGAAATTAATTTGATGACATGAATTAACATTATATACGTATTACACTACCTCACTGCTGGCTCTCCATGTTGATTGTTTGGAAGTGTATTGTTCAGGCTTTTTGTATCTGAATTTGTATATGATATATGTGTAGCCTACATGTCTGATAGGCAGACTGTTACTTTTTGAACTGTGTCTCATGGTGTAGCCTACTGGAAGAATATAATAAGCCAAACTTTTTGAGCTTGAGTCTTGGATAGTTTTCTTTCTGGCAATGAATAAATATCTGTGTGGGATTTGAAAGGTGGGTTACATCTCATTTGCACAAATACAGCCTAGGCCTATCATTTGTACCGCATGCATTCTACATTGCTTTCCCTGTTATAATAGACCTTGTTCTGCCCATTAGTAAGTGTTGGATATTCTAAAAAAGTAGATGAAAGAGCATCGGTGCATATGTTCACCAGGAGTGAGGAACACTGTGGTGTAGTGTCACATAATTATCTATGATGGAAGCAGTAGTTGGTGTATTCTGCCATCTACTGACCTTTTTTCTGCAAGAAAATTAAAGTCAGGCAAGAAAGGTGCTAAGATACATTAAAGGAAAACCACATAGTGTTTTAGTAATATGTTGAGGCACCAAAGCAGCTTCAAGGTGTCTTGGCAACGATTCTACAAGTCTCTGGAAATGTGCCGGAGGGATTCTTCCAAAAGACTTTCCCCAGATGGTGTTTTAATTATGGTGGTGGAGAAAATCTCCCATAGGTGTTCATTTGGGTTGAGATCTGGTGACTAGAAAGAACAATAACATATGGTTAACATCATTTTTATACTCATCAAACCATTCCATGATATGGCCATTGTCATTGTGGAAGAGACCACTCCCATCAGGATAGAAATGTTTCATCACTGTAGAATGCTGATCAAAATGTTACACTGATTTGCATTAATGATCCTTTTAAGGGTAAAAAGTGGAAAACCATTGAAAGAAATTCAGCATTATATCTGTTTTTTTTATTTTATTTATTTATTTTTTATTTCTCACCTATTTGGTATAAGAGTGCTGTAGCTTCCATGAAGAAAATGCAGTCAAGACCATAAATATTTGGACATTTCTTCCAATGTATTGTCTTTGGAATTAAACTAAATAATGCATATCAGCTGATTTCCTGCTTTAAGTTGAGGGTATTTACATCCAGATCTGTAAAATTGTGTAGGAATTGTTTATCTTCCACCCATGTCTGGGACCCGTAGACTTGAGCAGACACTGGTTTCTTCCCTGCTGATGCTCTGCCAAATCTTTAATGCAGCTGTCTTCATTTCCTGCTTATACTTAAAATGTTTTGCTTTCAGAAAGTGGAATGCATGCTTAGTTAGACTCAGGTCAGGTGACTGATATGGCCAATGCAAAACAGTCTACTTGTTTGGCTTAAAAAAAATTACATTTGATGTATTCTCTCTAGGTCATTGTCCCTCTGTACTGGTTGAGTTAACACAACTTTATACATTGCGAAATTCAATCTGCAGTCACATCATCAATGAATACAAGGGAATCGGTTCCAAAAATGCCTTAGCCCCCTGCACTCCCACCAGACTTTATATATACAGTATATGCTTCAGATCATGAGTAATTCTCTTCCTTTTTTAAATTTATAGACAAATTATGATCCCAGAGGTCTGGAGGTTCTGTAGGTTGTAAAGATTATAGACAACCGATTGTATTCATACGATACATATTTAAAAAAAGTTCGAAACAAAGCATAGAAGGGAAATCCGTAGTTGCTAGAAGATGCCTATTAAAGAAAAGTGTTATGAAGCTTACATATATCAAATTCTTTCAGCCTTCCCTTGGAGAACGATGTCATAAACGCAGCCACATTAATGAAGAACTTTGACATAAAAGAGCGGTATAAGAGACCAACATCAAGTGCATTTCCTCCACTTTCTCTAAGCTGCACTTAATTTTCTTCAGGTGCTGCATAGCATGTCTGACAGCCAAGGAGCTGGGAAAGATTTTCTTGGTCTGGAAGATGGAGGGCAGAGGAGGTCAATGGAGGAAGAAAGCGGAAAAAAATGAAAGGTTTTGGTGGTTAAATCAAGTGGTAGAAGATAGGGATGTCAGGATTCTGAAAGCTAGGAGAGCAGGAGAGTTTGAGAAAATGGAATATAATGGTCAGTAGTTTATAGGCATGGTACAGAGGGCATAAGAGAATCGTGCTAAATGGTTATCTGAAAAATGAAAACAAGGTGCCATTGATGTCTAGAGTTGAGGAAGGTCAGCTAAAGACAATGTCTATAATGTCTCCTGATTTGTGTGCTGAAGTACAGATGTGAAAGGTCATGTCAAAAGCTAAACATTAAGTAGGTTTTCTATGAAGTCTTCCAGAACGGATTGGTAATAACATTAAGATTAATGGGAGAGGTAACAGTGAAGCTTCATTCCTGAAATATTGGCAAGCTCATTGCACCACACCTGTCTGTTGAAAGTGATGAAAAGCAGACCAACTAACTAACTATCTGCTGTGTATTAACTAATCACCATTTTTGTCATTCATGAGGCAGCTAATTAGCCAGTGTAGTAGTAAGGCAATACAAAAAAAAAATTATAATAAGATAGTACAGTAAAGCTAGAACTATTCCTTCGAACAGATATACACAAAGAATAGGTCCATGATATATAAAAGCAATGAATCATTATTCATATGATTAACCAACTCTTAATATTTACTCTTTATTGGTGCACGTGCAAACGTTTCCTGAAGCCACTTTTGAGTCGATTAGCTTCACAGTAGACTGGCAGATGTGCTGCAAAATTTCTGATTTAAAAAAGAAAGAACGGCGACTGATTTTGATCGCTCAGCATTCTGTAAAGACACTTGGAAACAGATTTCACTTCAAGAAAAGAAAGTAAGGGGGGAAAAAATCACATCAGATGCAGAAACAGCGCCCTCTGTTGTGTCAAATATTTTTTGTTAAATCCATTCAGTGGCGTTCTGATCATTTATGACTTGATTCTTGTTTGTAGAATTCAGTTTTATTTGTTACAGACATGTCAAAAACCACGTCACAGGTTATGTGGTCCATATGTACAGAGGTGAGAGTAAATAATGTACAAAAGGCGCAGTAGGTAATAATATATGGGATGTATAAATAAGGGTGTGTATATAGTAATATGCAGTATAAATGCAAAGAAATGACATGGTATAGATATGTGCAAGTATGAATGTATGTATGATACAGTATACGCAATATACATTTGGGTGGAATATATATCCATAAACAGTACTGCAGTTATTGAAATGAAGTTTTCAATGGCTGTTCTGTGACCTAAAATGAAAACAGACAAACACATAAGATATTAAAATAATGAAATATCCTAATGGATATACATACAATAACATAGAGTTTACAATACGATAAAATATAATTGCATTATAATAAAATAGAATTTACATTGAAAAAAATATATATAGAATATACATATGTAGCAGCATGTTCATTCTGGGAAGGCAGAAAGAGCGTGACATATTAATTTACAGCTCTGTCAATACAATTAATAGTACTTTAATTGACACTAAACCAAATCAATGTGAGTGCATTTACTCAAAGCTAGGATTTTTTTTATCTTTAGATGTTCACAACAAGAATGGCTGTAGGGTTCTGTAAAGCTTTTAGTAATGCTGCCACAGCTCCAGAGCTGTCAACGTTACATTCCCTTGGGCCAAGGCTGAAGACCGCAACAGTATCATGGATTTATACGCCTCTCTTTTTATATAGCAAGCTATTTGGAGTGTTTTTCATTTTGAAACAATAATTTGTATTTTCTCTCATATGATTTCTCTTTATAATGATAACTTTTGTAGCTTCATTACAGGTACATTTCAATTTCTCCCACATTTCTTTTTCCATCTCCCTTTTAAACACCCTTAAGGTGATACTGTTTATTTTTGCCTGTCATTATACATTCAAATGTATTAAATATCTTTTTATGAAAATCGACCTTTTCTTTCAAACAAAGACAGTACATGTGAACGTGTACAGCCATGCTAAAATGAAAGTAAACACTAAAATATATCATAATCACATAACTACATATATCACACACAAAATAAATCATCTGGTTATTATCAGGTCTTAGAATTGGGTAAATACAACCTCGGATAAACAACAGTGTTCTGTATTGTTTAAAGATTTATAATAATTTTGATCTCTTAATAATAATCTTTTGATATCACCCAAATAAGGATGGGTTCCACTTTTGAGTCTGGTTCCTCTCAAGGTTTCTTCCTCATAACATCTAAGGGAGTTTTTCCTCGCCACAGTCACCTTGCTCATCACCTTTACACATCGTTCACCTTAACTGTTCAATTCTGTAAAGCTGCTTTGAGACAATGTCTGTTGTGAAAAGCGTAATAGAAATAAACTTGACTCGACTAACAGTGTGTCATTATACATTTTTACACAAATTAAGCCAAAATGGAGGAAGCATGTGTGCAATAACTTAATAATCGTGTTCTGTATGACTTTATCAGTTTTTCATATCATTGTGCAGGAATATTAGTTCACTCTTCTTTACAATGCTGCTTCAGGACATGGTTTATTGCTATTTGTTTATACACTGCTCTCTTTAGGTCCTGCTACAGCATTTCAGTTTGGTTATGGTCTGGGGTTGAGGACTTTGACTGGGCCATTGCAACACTTTGATTATGTTCTTTTTCAGCCATTCTGTTGTTGATTTGTTGGTTTGCTTGGGGTCATTGTTGTGTTGCATGACCCAGTTTGGGCGAAGCTTTAGCTGTCTGACACATGGCCTCACATTTGACTCTAGAGTATTTTGGTATGCAGAGGTTGTGTATGGTTTTCAAAACAAACCATACTTCTTCAGTCTTTTTCAAATTGTTCTTTAATAAACTTTCACATATAACTGAAGCCTGTAAAGTTTGAGATGTCTACATCCACTCCTGGGAAGAGGAGCCTGATAATACAATTGCTAAAATTGGCTTTTTTTTTTTAACATTAATCTACACTAGGTATCCCATAACTACAAAGTGAAAACAGAATTCCAGAAAGTGTGTAAATCTTTTTTAACAAAACACTGAAATATCACATGTACATAATTATGTAGACCGTTTACTCACTACTTAGTTGAAGCACCTTTGGCAGCAATTACAGCCTTGAGTCTTTTTGGGCAACAAATTTGCACACCTGGATGGGGGATATTTTCCTTCATGGCAAATCCTTCCAGATCAACCAGGTTGGATGAGCGCTTTCGGTGGACAGCCATTTTCAGAGATGTTCAATAGGGTTCAAGTCAGGTCTTCTTCAGAGTGACCATTGGATTCTTATCACCTGTCTTATTAAGGCCTTTGTCTCCCGATTGCTCAGTTTGGGTCAGTCCCGGTGACCAGTTCCTGACCAGTTCCTGACAGAGTCCTGGTTATGCCATACTTCTTCCATTTGAAAATGATGTAAGCCATTGTGCTCTTGGAAATCTTCAGTGCAGCAGAAATTGTTGTTCTAGCCTTCCCCAGATCTTTACAACAATCCTCTTTCTGAGCCTGTAGGCAGTTCCTTTGACCTCATAGCTTGGTTTTTGCTCCGAAATGCATAGTCTGCTTTGAGGCCTTCTATGGAGCGGTGTTTGCCTCTCCAAAAAATGTCCAATCAATAATTTTTTCCACAGGTGGAGTCCAAAAAAGGTGTAGAAACCTCTCAGCAATGATCGAGAGAATTGAGGAGCACATGAGCTGATTTTCAAGTGTTGTTGCACAGTGTTGTGGCACAGGGTATGAATTCATATGTACATCAGTTTATTTATTAAAACAAATTTTCTGACATTTATATATATATATATATATATATATATATATATATATATATATATATATATATATATATAGGTATGCAGGTATGCGGTGATGGGAGGTGGTAGGGTAAGTTTAATTAAATTTGAGTTCTTATATGCCTCTTTGTAGTGTGATCCCTCCTGGTAAAATAAATATGATGGAAGATGATGTTTTTTTTCTCAGATTTCACTCCGATGATCACACTTCTTCCATCCTTTTTGTCTGTTGTCATGACTCAGTCTCCATGGAAACAGGGGTCTCCTGACTCCTTGGTTTGTGTTCTTTTAGTTTTGCCTGTTCCACACTTTGTTGCCTTGGTAACAGCATCTTTATATGCCACTCGTTCTCCATCTGGTTCATCAGTAAGGCCATGGACTATTACCATCACAGTCACGTGATCTGCAGCCATGATAGTTATCAGAATGTAGCTTTGACCGGAAATAATATTAACAAACAATAACAAACCAATGTAGTTCATTACTTTTTGGTTTAAACAAATCAACTTACAAATGAAGCAGATTGTAATTATAGCTTCGAATTTATGTGTCTCCAAATTTCCAAGCTTGTGACTAGAATAAAAATATTTACCATTAAACTACAACAAACAATAGATAATTAATCTGTCTGGTACTTCTAATACAATGTAGCGACCATTCTATATATGTTACTTAGTCATGTGATTTCAGTGCCATGTGAAGTTCAACATCATATTACAACACTTAGTGCAACATGGTGTCATTCACATATTTAAATGTCTCTGATTTCAACACATGATCTGGCAAAGCTCCTTAGATGAGTAGCAAAAGAAAACCAAATGTTATACACTGAGTTACATTGGATTAATACACAAATTAAATTTAATGTAACCGTAATTAACATATCTAAAAATGTATGCTAATAATTTGGCACTTTGTGAATAGTTTGTGTACTTAAATTTAAGATCACGTTTATTTTATATAGTATGGAGTTAAATCTAATTATTCAAATTATTTATAGCTTTTTTTTCCAGAAATTTTGACCCACCCATCTTGGATTTCAAACTCGCTTCAAACATTTGAAGGTCCTACTTTGGAAACAGATGTTCCAGAGAATTAAAAACATATGTTTTCAACTAAGGTAGTTTTATCATTAAACAGAATCTGTCATGATTTTAGACTGCATTTAATAGCTCTGCCCAACATTGCTCTAAATTGGCAAGGTTGTTTAAGCAATATGGTGAATATACATATACACATATATATATATACACACACACACACACACACACACACACACACACATATATATATATATATATATATATATATATATATATATATATATATATATATATATATATATATATATATATATATTTAAAGGTGAGTTCTGATCAGAAAACCTTATGTAGTGTGTATATGCCTTAAAATACTCATATTCTGACTCAGTTGTGAGATTTTTTTTTCTTTCTAGATTTTCTCAAATGAATAAAATGGAAATGAATCAACATATAAGACTATTTTGTGTATTAAAATCTCTCTCTCTCTCTCTCTCTCTCTCTCTGTGTGTGTGTGTGTGTGTGTGTGTGTGTGTGTGTGTGTGTGTGTGTGTGTGTGTGTGTGTGTACCTGCTGAACCCTCTGAACTCTCTGACCAGGCTATACCATTATTGTGTCAAATTAGCTTTATGTATTTTACCACTAGATGGCGGCACATACTGAATCTCTATTTATTCATGTTATTATGCAGTACATCATTGGCTCAGAAGCCTTGAAAAAAATAATCAAAAAAACAATCAAATATGTGTATAATCTGTGCTGTTATAGGGGGCAGAAATAGGTTGCTACTATTAACATTTAGCGGTACCTACTATAATGATGACATACAGACAATTTATATAATAGCAACTATTGTGCCACTCTCTTAAATTGATTGTATTTAATACGCTTTTCCTTTTTTTCTATCAGCATTGATTTTTCTTCATTCTCATCAATCCATAACAAATTCATTACAAATTAAAGGTTAAATGTGCCTAATTTGTGGGTGTTGTATACTGATTTCTGTTGTACAACTAGTTAAAAAACAAAAATGTTATTAGTAAATGAGTATGTCTTTTCGATTTGCCCCAAATGTTGGGTGAGAGGATGTGGACAGCTGACCATCACATCCATATGTGTCTATTCAAAAACGATGGGCCTTAACCCAGAGAAAGAAAATCCTGTTCTCTGAGAAGGTTTTACACTTTACACTTTTGGATTGTGGCTGTGGAGATTTGTTCATTTAACAAGAGCATTACTAATCGGCTTTCCAGTTCATCCCAAAGGTGTATAGTGGGGTTGAGGTCAGGGCTCATTGCAGGATCTTGAGGTGGTCCAACTTGCTAATTTTGGCTTTACTACCATCACTAGATTGCTTAAAGAGCACCATACAACAGTTTGGGGAAAGCCCACCCATTTAATGCTTTAAGCCATGTGGTCAGAATGTATTTTTAGTCCTTGAAAAATCCACAGAAAAAATCTCAGGATATCTATAAAATACCAACCTTTTTTTTTTTTTGCATTCTGTTCGTTGCTGTTATTAGCAAATTTAGCTGAATAACTTTAAAAGCTCACATGACAACAATATGTTCCTGCTATTTATAAAATCTTAAACCAAGAAATACTAGCATAAGCATCTATCCTGTTTTTCCTATATTCTAGAGACTTACCTCTGACTTCTCCAGTTCTCTCTGTCCACTAACATGCAGACTGAATAGGTATTGCACACAGTGGAGTGAAGTCTCCTGCCTTGATCCGTGTTTTCCCAGAATTGTCACTGGACCTTGCATAATAAGTGGATACTGAAAGTGAATGAACACATAAATGAATGAGAATTTTTACATTGGTTACATAGAAAGTACATCAATAGTTAGAAGGAGTAATAACGGCAATAGGCAATATGTTATTCCACTTCTGACTGTGATTTATCATATCAAATTTGTTTGCTGTGTTTCTTTTTAAAATTGTATATACTTACTTACTTACTTTACAGCACACTGACCCGAGCAAATATTCTTTGTCATGTGCATGATTGAAGAAAGTAGTTTAAATCACTCAGATAAAAATCATAAAATTAACAGCCATGATAAATTATAGATGAGTTCAAACAGCAAGAAAAAACTTCATTAAAAAAATCTAAATTTCTAGCACAGAATTGGTGGGATTGTATATATATATAAGGTTAAACATCTCAAAACAAATGGTGTTCGTCATTACCAGTTCAATTTGTCAATGTGGCCTTGTAAAGGCTACAGAATTACAGCTGTAGAGACACTGGTGCAGCCCTTCTGTAAGGTGGCAGTGTCATGATTCTATGAGGCCTCTACAATCACAGCATTAATGTTTCAGGAGAACTGCCTGTGCCAGACTCGCACTCCGTCTACCCGATGTGCCTGGTGTGCATGACATCTGGGTTAAGAGAGGCACTCATGCATGTTGGATTCTCCCAGACAACAAACTGGTCTGAGACTGCAGCCTCAAGGTTAACCAGTTACCATGGAGACATTTCAGCCAATAAAAAATCCGTTTGTGGTTGCCATGTAGACTGCACATGTTTTAAGGATGACCTATTTAAAAAAGATTTTCACATAGAGATGTTTGACACACACAAACAAACATATTCCATTTAAAAAAGTGTTAATACCCACATATACATAATCGTTTATAGACTGTATTCATTTAATAAATGGTTAATTCATGGTTGGTGATTTGAGTAATTAAGCATTAATTTGGACTGTTCCACATGCAAACATATTTTTTCAGTTTTATCATGGTATGGGAGGAAAAAATTCCAATCCCAGCATGAGGAACAGCTGTTGTCATAAGAACATATCAGAAATTAATGGAGAAACATGACAGCTTCTCTGGTTTGACAGGAAACAATGATTTGTAATCAGATTCTCCATTTACCCAAATGTATATAACAGACTGATTTTATAAAAAAAAAAAAAAAAAAAATAATAATAATAATAATAATAGTAGTAGTAGTAATAATAATAATATTAATAATAATAATACTGAGAGTAACCAGCATCATAAAAGCTCACTTTTAATTTTCTCAAAGTAAAATCTGAAATGAGATACTACAATATTTTAGTTACTAATATTGAAATGTAAAAATAAGTTTTGACTTTCTTAGAGCCTTGTAGATTATTGACTGATTTCTGGCAATAGCAAACACTGACAATTTCATGCTACAAACAATTAGAGTAATTTCAGAGGTAATTTCAAAATAATTAGACATAAAGATTTACTATATCAGAATTCCAGTACCATCTTGACTGTGTAAACAGTGTAAAAAGGGCTTACCTGTATTTAAGAGCTTACCTTTAGGGCAGTTTATTTTTCCTTTGATAATATTACACTTTCCAAGCAACCCTGGGAAATCCAATGTGAGAAATCCAAGACCTTAGAAAAATATTTTGAACCTCCACAAGCAATTTTAAAAACAAATGTACTGAGTATGTGTACAAACAACTGTATAAACGAATATGAAATCTTGGGACTTGAGACACATTCAGGTAATAGACACAAATCAATTACAAGGGATGAAATAACTTTGAGCTTATAAGTACATCGCCATGACCCGAAAGCCAATCCTTTTGGACCGGAATAGAAAAGTGTTCATTTGATTGCTAGCCTTTGTGGAAGTATTCTCTGGTCAGATGAAACAAAATTGTAACTAAATGGCCATAATGGTTGGTGCTATGTAAAGAGGAAAAAGGGTGAGAATTTTAATCCTAAAGAATATCATCCCAGTTGTAAAGCATGGAGTGGCAGCAACATGTTCTGGGTTTTTTTTTTTTTGATGGAAAATGTACTGGTGCAAGTCAGAAAATACATGGTATCATGAGGAAAGTATCTAAAATAATACTGAAGCAAAACCTCTACATCGGCCAACATTTTAAAACTTCGTAGTCCAGCTGGACCATGGTTGTAAGTTTACATCTACCACAAAAGGGTTTAAAGAGAAAAGTATGTCGTGTCTTTCTCAAAGTCTAAAAAAAGGCAAAAAAAAAAAAAAGCAATTTAAATACATTACAACTCAATACTGTAAGTGCAAAAAAACTGATATAGTAAACAAATTATAAAATAATTAAGAATAAATCACGTAAATTTGATATCATTTTTAATATAATTATATGGAATTTATATGGAAATTAATTCCTGACTAAACACAGAAAATAAAAACATAAATTGTGTGAAAAAATTTGTCTGTATGCCTTTAGTCTGTAGGCTTATGTAAACTATAATTTGCCATTAAAAAAAATTGTGGATTGACTGCAAAGCTTTTTACATTTTTTCCAAAATACATTATGTAAATCAGAGTCAGGTTTTTAGGTGCTACTTTATTAGAAAAGTATAAACTTGTTGACATTTTTTTTTTTTTTTTTTTTTTATGAATAGTCATTTTGTTATAAAAACATTACAATCTTTTGCACATGAGTACTTACACGGCTGGAACACACAACCCTGTTGTCTGATAAGCAAACACACAACATCAGCTGCCACACTAATACTCAATTGATCTTTGTAATACACATTATAGCTCAAAATGGCACGGGAAAAGAAATAATAATTAGAAAAAGAAAAAGAAAAACAAAGAAAAAAACCCCACATCAAAACCCACAGAGATACTGCTGAGCAAAACTTTCACCAGAGAAAAATCATTCCAAACGAAAAGACGAAAAGAACCACATATGTTCAAATACACCTAGGGCAACTTCACCTCGATCCTCCTGTTCTTTTCATTTCTTTGTAAATATATTTACAACGTTGCTCCAACATATATGACAGTGACTGTGTGCCAGACTCATAGACTACAGTCTTTCTCATGGGTTCAGGCCTCTTTTTACACTAATATTAATTAATTCTTTTTTTTTTTTAACTCTTTAGGAACGTCACAGATTAGCTGTTTGCATTAAACATAAAAACCACTGTAGCGCACTATACTCACACTGTTTACCATCATTTAATAGCATCAATAGAGTGTTTAATTACATTACTTCCAATTATTTATTATACAGCAGGTTAATGTGCTGTAGGACGGTTGGGTGAAATTCCACCAATAGCATATGTCCGCCTAAAAGGTGTTCAGTTGGAGAAATGGGAATTGTCTATGATATATTCACTATGACCAGTCACATTCTGCCTCCAGTTGTGTAATGTCAGACGTAGACAAAGTTCACCTTGAGTCGTCAGTCCTGAAGCAAAACATTGTGCTCTCTCTTCAGCAGAGGAAAAAGGCAATTAAAATCAAATAGGCAACCGACAACAGCAAGAAATAAACCATTCTCAGACACCGGATAACTTTTTTTTTCATCACCTTTTTTCATTTGTATGTTTTTTTTTTTTAATACATGCATCTTTTTTTCTCAGGCAAAGTGCATTAACAGTATTAACAACGTAAAACATTATTGTACTGTACTGTACGGCAGTGGTGACTTCATACACAGCCATTTAGGTGTTCATGATATGAGCTACAACCAAAAAAGAGAAAATAGTATGAAAAAAACCCTTTAAAATAAAACATTCTGAAGGGCAAGTCTAATGCTTACAATGCTCTAAACTCTGTGTCACTTAGAGGAAAATAGTTCCATGTACAACTCATTTAATTGCCTTTAAATATTTTCCACTTTCCCTGAGCTTTTGTGAATTCTCGTTAGGATCTTTTTCTCTCTTTTTTAATTGCTACTATAATTTTCATCAAGTAATTCATTTAGCTCGCATTTTTCACATGGACTCTCAAAAAGGTGTCTATACTGTTCTTAAGTGCTGGAAGAAGAAATTTGCTATATATGATTCTGTGCTTTTGAATATGCAGACCAATATGCAGTTGTGAGATTCAGTGAAGGGGAACACTTTCTATATATCTATTTTTTATTTATTTCAGATAGAATTCCCTTAAAGAAATAGAGATTTTATCACTAGAAAAATAGTGCCACATATTTTCCCAAAGCTTGTGGATGTTTTTATAAATAATTTAGATAAAGGCCTTTGTTCATTGTCATGCTAAAATTGCCAAAGTCTGACAATAGTGGCCTTAGCCAGACTTTTATTAATAGTTATATTTTGTTATTCGTTTGTGACTAAAATAAGGGGCTTTTTTCTCCCACTGCATAATTTTTCTCTGTCAATATACTCTAAAACATTGAGTATAAATACTCTGTGCCATTTTAGTATTCCTTCTGCTCAGTAAAATTGTGCTCATTTTATCCTCTCCTTTGGAATTAACATAAAAATTAACGAAAGAAACCCGCAATTCCGATGGAAACTTAGATGGAAAATAATGCACAAGTGAGTGTACTATCAAAAACAGGAATCTGGAGTATACCTTAAACAGGTGTCCCCTATGTGGTGATATGTTTGTGATTTGTGAATTCGGATGTTTGCTACTCTTGAAAGATATGTGATGAAATAAGATAAGTTTTCTCTAAGTTAATTTCTTGGTGTTATCCCTCTTTCCCACCACACTTACAGATTTCAATCCATCTGCAATTAATGCTGATGCACTATGCTATGTGTTATACTGTACCACATGAAGTGGTAGTGCAATGTGTTTTTACCAAACTGATGTATGATGCAATAGCATCCCCACTGAAAACTTTACCACGATATCATCCATAAGTCCCCTTTTTCAGATTGCTTCTCTAAGGCAATATGTGGGGCTACTTGGGAACCATAGGGCTGAAATGTAAACATGGTGTGTGAATGAGTGCAGGAAGAGTTGTTGCCATTTCAAGTGTCTCTTTCACACTCAGTTGAAAGATGAGGGGTCTTTCTATTTGAGATTTGAGTCTGAGCCCTTACAGCCCAGTGACATACATTTCCATTCCATCATTAAAAGTGAAAATGGTGGTGGTACTTGATGTGGTCGAGCCCTGCTTCAGGTCAGGGATGCTCTCATACAGATTCTCGCCCGGCAACAAAAGTGCTTTGGCTGGCAGATGCTGCATCTTGGGCGTATGTTGGGGAGCAGGAGGTGGTGGAGGAGGCTGGTGCTGTGGCTGCTGTGGCTTTCTCTTCTTAGGCCGGAGGGTGGCACTGGCATTGGGTGGAGGCCTCTCTCGTTTCCATCCTCCTCCACTTCCTCCGCCACCTCCTCCTCCTCCACCACCACCAACCTCTGCAGCTTCAAAGGACATGTCGCTCTCCTCCACACCAATGGCTTCATAGCAGTGCTCATCCATTGAGCCAGGGGGCATCCTTGAACCTTTTGCCTCCTGTGGTGCCCATGTCTGTGGCTTCACCACCACGTTAAAACCACCATCACGTTCACCTCGGGCCAAGGTCCGATAGCCACCAATATCCCTAGGGCCTGTGGGTGAGCCTGGCATGCCTCTTTTCTTCTTGCTTGGTTTGCAGACTTTAGAGTACATATCTGAAATCTGAAAAACAACGCAGTGGCTATAAGTCGCAAAATGGAAATATGTGTCTTTTGCTTTGTTACTACACCTCAGCCATTAAGCGAATTAAGTGAAAGCTTTGACACCATGAAAACCATTTTATAGTAAATAAGGGAATGAATCCAGAAACACTCACATACCCCAGGTGTCATGTTTTCTCCCATGTGAGGGCTCAGAGGGCCTATGTGCTTGGGTTGGAACATAATGTCATCATCTTCAGGAGGCTTCCATATGTACTCCTCTCCATTACCAATAAACACTGCTTCCTGATTAAACAATACAGAGTGTGAGCTGTCTTATCAGTACAGACTGTCTTTGAATAAAGATCTAGGCCTCTAGGTGTCTTGGCCACCACATGCCCATATTACAATACAATATACTCCCTATAGTACATAGGATTTATTTGCTAAACATAAAAACATTATTTAGTCAGGGGAAATAAAATGTTTTTCTAATATATTTCTGAAATGCCATGAGCTGCACTGACTATCCTGTATTAAAGGTTTGCCAACCCGTTATATTAGAAGACTCAGTTATTAGTTTTAGTCTTTTTAAATGGTAAAAATACATATTTATTGCTATTTTATTTTTAGCAGTTTGAAATGCTACGTTGAATAAACTGAAACAACTGAACATGTGCGTGTAAGTTACACAAGCGTATATATATTTTAACGCTGTAACTGAGCGTTTGTATGAAGTGAACAGTTACGTCCAGCATAAAAAAATACATTACCTCATTTATTTTCACCATTACAGAGAAGGATTGTGGAAATTTGATAGAAAAAGTATTGTAATAATTTGTCAAAGATGCAAAGTAAAATCCTTTTTTTTTTTTTTTACTTTGTATATTAAACACTAAGATTTCCAAGTCTTTTCTATTTCCAGTGTATAATAATATACACTGACCAGACATAACATTATGACATTATAATGTTATGACCAGTAAGTAAATAACACTAATTATCTCTTCATTTTGGCACTTTTTAGTGGGTGAAATATATTAGGTGGGAAGTGAAAATTTTGTCCTCAAAGTTGATGGGTTAGGACCATGAAAAAATGGGAACGCATAAGGATTTGAATGTTTGACAAGGTGTGCTGGCTGTACTACTGGGTCAGAGCATCTCTAGAACTGCAGCTCTTGTGAGCTGTTCCCGGCCTGCAGTGATCGGGGTCTATCAAAAGTGGTTCAAGGAAGGAACAGTGGCAACATTGCTCTGGATAAGGGTGTCTGCTAAATGCCGCAAATGTGAAAAAATGTAAAAACAGTGGTGAACCGGCGACAAGGTCATGAGGGGGTCCAAGGCTTATTGATACATGTGGGGAGGAAAGGCTGGGCTGTGCGGTCCAATACAACAGACGAGTTACTGTAGCTGGGGCTGGGGACTGGTGGGTGTTATGGTTTGACTCTACTTATATTTACAGCATTTGGCAGACACCATTATCCAGAGCTATGGTGTTAAGAGGATTGCTCAGGTTCCAATCTCAGGATTTGAACTTATGACCTTCGGATCCAAAATCCAATGCCTTAAACTCTAAGGTAACCCCCCCCAAACCAGATGACCTTATACTCACTGATTACCTTTACCCTTTGATGAAACATTTCTATCCTGGTGTGGTTTCTTCCAACATGACAATAAAACCAGGCTTCATTTAATGGTTTAATAGATATGAATATTAGATATATTATATATTATAGCCTAGTTGATAAACTATAGAAGATTTTGGGCAAAAATGTACAATTCTAATGACTTTAGAGAATCAGTATTAATGCTCACAGAGGCCTTTTTGGTTGCTTGTGAAGGCCCAATACTTTAATAAGGCATATGGTTTACCTTTTGACAAGCTCATTTACATATACATAATTATCGGTTTTTTATGTTTTACTACAGTTTAACACTATTAATGCTGCAAACCAAAAAAAATTATCTTTAAAAAGCCTTTCCTCAAAATCAGGTTCAAATAAATATAAAGATTAAAGATACTTTCACATAGATGCTTTGAACATTATTAACATAAATACTGTATGTGGTGTGCTGCATGTGCCTAATTAAAGTGATTATTTAGTCTTCTCTCATTAGAGTAGCTTGATTGTTAAACATTTTAAAATTTCTCAATTCCCAGAGAGAGAGAGAGAGAGAGAGAGAGAGAGAGAGAGAGAGAGAGAGAGAGAGAGAGAGAGAATGAATTGGAAAGTGCAACAATGCTATGCAATGATAATCAAATAATATAATTCAGGTGTTGTTTTTTTTATATTAGAAATCAATTAGGATTTACAAAATCTTTGCTAAGGGATGGTAGGTCACCATATTGACAATCAGGAAAGAAAAGTTCCACCAAGAAAGTATGTTAAAAGAAGACACCTGTTGTCAGAGTCACATCAGCAGTGTAAAAAAGCAAAGAATCATATACAAGCATTTGGCAAAAGCCACTGGCAAACGTAGCAGTGCCAAATTCTTCACTACTGAGCCTGTGTTTATATGGATCACAAAAAACTGTCCCTAATTTTAAACTAATGTAATTATTGCCTAATATTTAGTGGTTTAATTTGCACTATATTAAAGATGATGATTAACCAGAATAATGATTACTGTCTAACTTTTCTCTAGTTTTACTGAGCTAGTTTGAAACATGTCCTTCAATAGAATTTTAAGGTCAGTGAATCCATCTGGCTTTCCCCCTGCTGACTGACTAGCTCATCTATAACCACTCAGTGGATCTAATGACATGAAGCTTAATGAGTTTTCCCAGCCTGGCAGTGGTGAGAGAACAATAGCCCATACTCTGCAGTTTTTCTCATATTCCCATGAGCGCAAAACAGAACAGCGAGTAGCGTAAAATGCCAGTATAGTTTACTTTTTGTTCTTTATAAAGTTCAATTTTATAATAATACTGCCTAGTGAAGAGTTCAGTGAAGTGTTTTATTTGAAAATTTGATTATATGGCTATTAGGGCCATGTCAGAGAAGCAATGTAAAGGCTTCGAATGTGGAAGGTAAAAAAGCTGCAATGTGTAAGCTTTACATCTGAATATTTATGGCAAGATTACAGGCTTATGAGAAATTATATTTTGTATGAAATAGGGACTCGCTAAATTCTATGACCTGAATTTGAATGACTGGAATACGGGCATTGCATATGGGTTTCTGTGTATTGCGTCATCTGTATGGCATAGGGCTTGTGGGTATGCTTCAGCAGGAATGCCAAATGGGCTAGAACGAGTGTCACGAGTTCTCACAGAAGTGTGTAATTAGCACGGATGGAAAGTAACAACAGTAGATGTACTCTCGTTACAGTTCTTGAGTACATGGATCAATGTAATGGTATCTTTTTAGTATAATTGAATCAGAGTGCTTTTACTTAAGTTTTTTGATAATAAAAATGTACCTTCAATGGACTTTTTGAAATCACTATTGTTTCATCACAAAAATCATGCATTCTAATCCAAAAGAAGCAGTTAAAAACCGTCTGTCCATAATATATTTGTTAACCCAATAATTTCGATCCAATCAGAACAAAGCAGTTTCCTGCTGAAAGCCTACATTTCAAATGCCAAATTTTTAGTAGGCAGCAGTGGTGACAGATAAGCATTCCTGTTTGTCCTTATCAGGCATCTTCAGATTTAAATGATTCAGAGGAAACAGTGAGATAAGGATCTGCAAATTATGTTAGTCAAACAGTAGAGATATTGACAAATAGACAAGCCATTAGCTAGATGAGTGAGCTAGACTACACAGATCTTTTGATATTTTACAGTATGAAAGATCTGTATTATACTGAAGATATCATTTAGAAATTCTGTCCAAAAATTCTGTCTGCAGTCTAAAAGTAATGTGTAATGGTTGTTAAATAATGAGTCCGAACCATTTTTCCTAGATAACTCCAGATGTATCTTTAAACATGTATGAATTCACATGAGATCATTATCTAGCTAATAAACCTAGCAAGCTACTGAAACCCAATCAGCATATGTTATGTAAGCTGCTAATGTTGTTTAGATGAACTGCTGTTCTATGCATACACGAAAAGTAAAAAACTAATTAGTAATTTGACCATTACATTAGCTATGTAATTTGTGCCAATCATTTATTATTAATGCAGAAATAATAATTTTGTTTAATACCTGCTTATCTCCCTTACAGTGAAGTCAATATTTCCCCACATACCTTTGGAAAGAAAGGAAGGTTGAAAGCCTCTACATTTTTCCGTGGCAACTTTTGACTGTGTGGGTGAGGTGGGGGCGGAGCTGGATGACTGGGTGGAGCATGTCGGATCTCTCCACTACTATGCCGCTGTGCCTGCCCAAGCCCCTCCTCCGTCTCAGTGCCATTATCTCTCTTCTGGGCTGCTTTGTCAACCTTGCGTACTTTTCTAATACATGCATATTCAGCTGTTTCTGGAGGCTGTGGTGGTGGGTTCATTACTTGAGGAAGGGTCTCCGGCTCAGGAATCCCGCCATCCAGGCTGTCTCCATCTGGATCAGGTGGGGCTGGTGTATTGGCAGGAACAGCCGGGGGAGCAGGAGTGTCCGTCTCTCCGGCTCGCCCCCTGAGTGCAGCTTCAGGACAGCGGGTAGGGGACGTGCGGCGACCCACCTCAGCATATGTATGCTCACTGTCCTCCCCTGAGGGCGCCTGGGACACCTGCCGGCCTTGTGAAGTTCGCAGGTCTGAGTTGGAGCGACGGCTTGGCAGCAGAAGCAGGTCCATGCTGGCTGGACGGTTCTTCTTGGAAGATTCTGAAAATTTAACATACATTTTAGCTCCATGAGGTATGAAATATGAAGTATTTTGAAAAAAGGAACAGAACATTGTGGGCTAAACTGCAGAGGCAAAGGCGGCACAGACGGCGCCAACCCTCACAAGGTGAAAAAAACATCTATGGGTGGCTCTACTACAGAAGAACAGAAAATAGGAATTGTGTCCCCGAAATGAAACTTATACCATCCCGCATGCTCCGACTCTACATCCGAATTTGAGGCGGCCTCGGTAACGCTATCAAGCAGTGTGAGAAGCGAATGTACATACTTTTGCCATTGCAGTTGAGTCTGTTCATCTCATGGAGCTTGGTGTCTGACTTACTGATGGAGCGCAGCTTTGACTGCCGCAATATGTTCTAAAAAACATACAGAGACCATTATCACCACATAGCCTAATACGAGTTGAACAGGATATCCCAAAGGGCTCTCACTATATATAGAGAAAATTAACACTTTTTTTGGCAGAATCTCTTCCAAAATCATACTTAGTTTATATTATATTTATATTTTGCCCAGATCGCTTTTAAGAGAACCTTTGATGGAAAATAACATATTGAAATCATTCTCATGCTGAACTATGAAACATTCCAGGTTAGATGAACATGCAATTACATGCATAACAGCAGAGACAGCTTTGTGTGTTTACAAAGAAAGAACAATCAGGTAAAGGATGTTTTGTAAGTACAGTTACATTTTGCTTTAATATTTTTGGGATACCATGTAGGCCATAGTATAAGTTACAGTTCATTATTAAAGAAGTGTAAAGAAATATAAAAAATAGCTCAATAAAAGATTTTTATTACAGACCACAGTATCTTTGTATATATAATATATGTATAATACTTCTTATATGTAAGCTTAAAAGAAGCACTTGACAGGTTTTTTATCTAAATGGCAAATAAGTAATATGCTAAGTAATATACCTCTAAGACTGCCAGACAGTTAGACCTACACATTAGAGATCGTCCAAAACAGAGGCATGTCTTATGTTATATACGCCTGTCGCTGAGAATAAGTCACATGGCGTTATGTGCTATTTAGAATCCACTAAAAACATTTACCATGTCATTGATGAATGTCAATTATATGTCAATGTCAATTTCAATGTCAAATGTATATGTATATATTAGAGGTGTAACGGTACACGTAAAGTTTTCAGCACAAGGCTTTCAGTTAATGCAATCCCTTTTATGTGCGGAACATAGTTCCCTCAGGAATGTAATAAGTGCCGGACCGCAAGTTTGGGTAGTCTCCGCCTCGCACTTTGAGCACATTTCTTCATTTTTATTATTAAACTTGAGCGCAATGTCACTGTGTCTACTCACTCTGTACCAGAAATACTATTTGTTTTGGACATGCAAGAAAACACTAAAGAATCCATAGCGCAATATGGATTATTTAGTGTTTTATGTCCAGCTTCAAGAATTTCTCTTAAAACGAGAAAATCCTGACAATATCAAGGAAGTGAATGAACGAAGGATGAAAGGAATGGAGACATTTGTTAAAGTATGCTGAAATAAGTAGAACATATATTTAGAACATTTAATATGAAATACAACATACACACATGCAAACACCTCTTACATACACCACAAATGTAAACTATTTAATGAAGTTTTTCCATTTATATCATTTAATTTTATCAGTTTAATTTGTGCCAATTTAATTGATTAATCAATAAAATCAATACAAAAAGTGTTAATTAATTTGTCCATCCTTTATGGTTGTTTTTAAATAGTCAAAACAGACTCCAGTGTATAGCAGGGCAGCTCAAACTCAAATAGTCCCACACTCATTCTCACCCAGGGGCAATTTTAACATAGTCAGTCCAGGGATCAGCATGATTTGAGAGGTGGGAAGACTCTGGAGAAATAAACCATACAAAGCTCCACACAGAGAGTAAATTGAGCCAAGAATCAAACTGTGGGCCACTACCCATATGATTTAATTTATTACCATGAGTATGAATATATTTATAATATAATGTAATAATATAATATATTACAATACGATTAGACTTGATTTCATACTAAATTACATTTTATAAGCAAGAAATATTGCTTTTTTAACCAGAAGGGTCACCCCAAAAATTATCAACCAACTAATTACTGAGAATATATATATGAGTTAGTAAGTAAATAAGCATATTTATATAGTCAGTTTGAATGCAGCCATCAGAATCCAGATTCCAAACTTCTCACCTGTCAATACAGTCTGAAGAAAGACATAACAAGGACATTTTCGTTGCAACTAAGAATACTAATTAATTATTATGCAACTCGGAGTAAAAAAAAAAGAAATGGTCACCATGTCCATGAGTCTGTGCTTTCTCTCTTCACCAGTACCATTGTGACTCTTCCCCTTCCTGTTAAACACACAATGAGCACAAACAGACGTATTATCTGTCAATCTTTATAAATAATGGCTGGTTGGATAATAATTAGGATGAGAACGCTTCAACTCCATTTACACCAAGACAGTTCATGCATCCTGAATCTGCATTTTAAAATATTATGAGATGGTTTTATGCAATTGTGTCATTTTCAGGTTACATAGTACAAAAAGAAGCAAGTTTAGCTTGGAGAGATGGATGCATTTTCTTTTGTAATATCTGGCTTAAAAACCTATAAACCTAATAAAACATATTTACAGTATCTTACATAGCAAAACACATGAACAGTTATATTTGCTCATTTGGTGGCACATTAAAAAAGCATTGATTTAGCTAAAGACTTGTCTGTGGAACATCATATTGAAATAATAAAAATGATGTACATTTGTTTAGTGCATCATTAGCAACCTTATTGCCAGTAAATTATAGTACAATTTACTATCCACTCTAAACTTAGCTACAGTAAAGTACTGTAATATTATAACTAATATAGAATAGGACATAATCCACTGTATTTGCTCATTTAGCTGATGGTTTTTAAAGAGGTTTATACAAGCGATGCTGGCTATAATTGCTCTGACAGTTCAGGGTCCGGCTCAGTGGCCCAAACATAGCAGTTGTGAACAACCACAATTAAAAGATTGCATTGAATTTATAAAAGCTATGGCAAATGGTTCAAATCTAATTCAGAATGCAGGAAGATTTATGCTATCAATAAATCAAATCCTAAACCTTCAGATCAGTTGTAACCTACATAAATTGTATATCACATCTTTAAAAAATCGTAAGTCAAATGAGCAGTTTCATGTATTATGTGCTATTCTGTGTAGGATATTACAGTTCTTTACTGTAAATAAGTATTGGTTGACTATAGTAAATCTTACAGTAATTTTCTGACAACAGGGTGGCTAAGAAAGTACTATTCAAATTTACAATAATTTTCAATATTACTGTATTATGTCATGTTTGTGGAGATAATTATTAAGCTAAATAGCATCATTTATCATAAACTTAAACAGTAAATGCAGTACACAGCATCAAAGTTCTCGTTTTTTACAAATCAATTATTTTTTTATTCAGATTATCTTTGAGCAGACATATGTTTATTCTCCCTAAAAGAACAACTGTCTGACTTCCCTCTGAATTTCCCTTTAACATAAAACTCTGGAAAGCAAGGATAAAGCTCCAGATTCCAAAGACTAGACATGAAAAGAATCCATGTCAAGCAGGTAGGGAAACACATCTATAATTCATTTGATAGACTCAATCACACTCCCCTTAGATGTGCTGTATCCAAATGGCCTCTGTTTACACATATCAAATGGACTGTGCTTCATATATAAAGTAGGTTCATAAAATGTTTTCGGAACAATTTTTTTATTTTATTGGATTGAAGTTATTGTATTATACAATCTAACTAAGCTTGAGAGAATCTGTTGGGAAGAACTAAAGAAACTCCAAATCCAGGTATGCAGAGATTGCAGAGAGTTACCCAAGATGATTTAAAGCTGTAATTACTTTTTCAATGTACTGAATAAAGGATCTGAATAATTATGCAAATTTGGTTTTAGTTTTCGATATACATTTGAATATTATGTTTAGATCGAAGGTCAAAAAGTCAATTGAATCAATAAAAACTTTTATCTGTAATACAAGAAAGTGTGCAGGACATAAAGGGGTCTGAATACTTTCCAAACCCACTGTAATAATAAACGCATGTGTGTTCATTGATACAGTCGCTGACCTGTGGCAGCCCACACACAGCACTACAATCAGGATGGTGACGACGAAGGCCGAGGCAGCTGCGATGGCCCCGAGCAGCAACACTTTGCCATAGGGGGGAGCAGTGAAGTTCAGCCCGTCCTGCATCGAGGCCATGTGAGAGTGCTCACGCACGCTCGCTTGTACACTCCCACTCTCTGCCACAGGCACGCACACAGGCAAAACTGGGTATACACTTCACGGGATCTAAAGAAACAAAGCAGAGAAAGGCAAGGCATTCTTTTGTGCACATTTGTTCCAAATAGATCAAACAGCAACAGCCATCGTAATCCTTGCATCCTCCTAACATGGACTTTGTGTAAGGGGAAAGGAATCTCCGTTTGTCTATCACATACTGTCATTTTCTCCCTACTGGCTGTCAGTCAGCCCCTGGCTGACACTATTATCTTCAGCTTCATAATTTAGGGAGGTGATTTTGATCTTTTCATGCTGACAGATTCACAACCACCATGCACCAAACCTGCCAATATGTATGACTGCTTCTTCTTTTTGGAAAAGGATGCTTGGCTATTTAAATGCAGACTCAGCACTTCTTGGGTGAGCTGGAAGAAAAATGTATTAACCTTTAATCTATTTTAGCTTTAATTCTATGAATAATGTGCAATACCATGCATGGATGTGTACCATTCAAATGAGATGTTATTGCTAATATTGAAATCTGATTAAATTTCACTGTCAAAGTATTTATTTATCTTAAGTTCCTTGCCAAAATACAGAGCAAAAATAAAAAAACTCTTGAATACCCACTACAGGTTTAGAAGAGTAGGAATCGTGGGAGTCTAACTTTAGAAGCTGTCTAGTGGTTGTCTGTCAGCACAACTATTTTTTTTACATCTAATAATTTTTTATTTTAAGATTGTATTAAATATTGTACACATTGAGTTACAACTAAATAGTATAGTACAAGAGGTCTGCTTGCTGTTCACATCATCTAAAAGTGTCTAAGTTTGACTTCTGTTTATTTAATTCAAATTTAACTCCCGATACTTATAATGATGATCGAAAAAAGAGGGACACATTAATGTGAAGTTGTTAACAAATGACAACTAATTAATACTGAGTTACCAAACATTACAGTAAAAATATATAATAAGTCACAATGAAATTGAAATGGCACTGAAACAATTTATTTAATTAAATGCATAACTCTATTTGTTTGATAAATTAGGTTTCATAGCAGAATTCAACAGACAGGTCTCTTTTAGACCCTGCAACATACCTTGGCTGTTACTCATGCATCCATCGTTGTTTTCGCAAAACTTGTTCAACATACACACAGTAAATCCAATAATATACTATAATAAATAATGTAGTTAACACATTTTGTCCCCTTCTTCCACTTTTCCTATTCCACACACTACAATAGTTGGTTTCCATGACATATAACCTTAACTCTCAGACCATGCCGTGTCTCATCAGTCCACCAACACTATTTACTCCATTGCATTACTATCCGCTCCTAACATAAGAGCCAGTAGGAGATATCGCAGGGTGGTGAACTAGCTTTTCTTTCAGTACTCTTATATTTCTTGTAGCTTATATTGTGTCTCAGTGCCTTTATACACCAGCTGGAGATCTCAATGAATAGCCCTAAATTAGATTATATTTCTGAATGAGACATTTGGCTCAAAAGTCCATATACAGGCTTTTAATTCATGATTATGAGCCTTAACATTATCCAAGTACCAGTAATAGCAATATGAGTGCGAGAAAATATCACACGACAGCTCTTGACTGAAAATAACATGAAGCATGTGTGTAGGAGGGAGGGGAGGAATGGGGGTGGCTGCTTTGTGTGTTTGTCTGCTTGTTTGTTTATTCATCACAGTTTAATTTGGCAGTGTGGAGATGCTGAAATCCAAATGAGCATGTTTTAATCGTCTGGCTCGTTTTCTGTAGTATCAAAGAGAGCCAAGGCAGGTCTTCTTGTTGTGAAGAGATGTCAAAAAATACGGCTTGGGAAAACATTTTTTTTTTGTCTCCTTGCTCTCAGGAGGAACAAAACTCTTGTTAGCTTGATGAGTTTCACAGGCAAGTAAACACACGGGACATACTGTCTCAGATGATGCAGATGGCTTCTGCACCTATGCTGAACTCCAAGGCATGGCTACATAAGATGTACCTCTATGAGCTACAAATTACATTGTTCCCAAGTGATTCAGAGCAGATTTTTTGAATCTTCATGAAAATATTCTAAAATGAGTACACAACCAAAAGAGGAAACTAGATTCCCTCTAACAGCCACTAAAAGATCACTGGGGGATTTCAGGTAAGCATTCTCTATTCTCTAAGCAGTCTTCTCAACACCCAGTAGGCCTATTCAACATAGGTCAATGGCAAATGCAGCTTTGATTGTAAAACATTAATCTAGTTACAGTCTCATTTCTTTAACCAAATGGACAATATGAATGTGTATTTTAAAGAAGCCAGATAGCACAGGGCAATATCATCTCATTAAACCTCAGAATTACGATTGAACATCACCTTAAACATCACCCACATGTCTTAGCTCACAAATACAAAACTCTCTTTTACATTCTGTCAAAATGAAACACTTATGCTCCTCACTTGATCTTTCCTTTAATTTTCTTCTTATATTTGGATACCACGAGGAAAGCAGCTGTTCTGAACAGCAATCACTGTACTTATCTCTGCTTATCTCTCTTACTGACTCACTGGACTAGACAGGGTGAACACAGGCCTCCTACATTTAATTATGCAATTCTTGGGTAGGGGACAATTTTAGCTTCTCAGCATTTTTGCAATTCACTTCAATAAAAACTAAAGCTGAGCTTCTCCTTATGGTACATATTAAAATGTAGTAATGACATTCATTATATATGATTTTATATATATATATATATATATATATATATATATATATATATATATATATATATATATATATATATATATATATATATGTGCATATGTAAGTGTAAAGTGTAATTATTGATGGAGGGCTTATCATAGTAAAGTATTAGTGGTAAGCAACATTATCACTGGGAAAGATAAACTGAAATGTTACAATAACCTCAATCTCTCTAGTTCTTTGGCACTGGATTGTTGTCACCTGCTAGTCATTAATTTATTAGAGTATCTACACCTACATTCCCTACATTTTTTGCTAAGTCTTGTTTGTGCTTTACTGAAAGCATTCCTAAGCCTTTGTTATTTTGTATCTGGTCTATTTTTATGTGTTATTATCCTGCAATTGATTGCTGGTTTGCTTTCCTGTTTTGCCCATGTGTTTTTATGTGTTTGCTCTTTTGCTCGTTTGCTACTTTGTCTGATGATTTTGGGGTGTTTGTTTATTGTTGTTTTTGCTCTTTCCAATCTTCACTAATACATGTAAAGCCTGACAATTGGCAGTGTTTTTTAGGATGCTATTATCTGCATGTCAGTACGTTTTGAACAGATCCACTGCCTTAATAAATATGCACTTGCTCAGAGAAAAATACTCAAAATTTAGCAAGAGCCATTTTTAATCTATTGTTCCTGATCGAAATATGATGACAACCTACAAGGTTGTAACATACAGAAATATTATTTTCACATTTTCTGTAGGGAATTATACTAGGAGTGGTAACGGCACTGCTGTTCACTTCAAAACATGCAAGTCAGGAAGCAGTTGCCTAAAAGCCCCTTAAACAGATATGTCCTCTCAATGGTGACACTCAGCCAATTGGCATCTGCTCTACAGCCCTACTGATTCGTATAATCCTTCAGTCTAACACTTTTGCTCAAGCAGACAGAACTGCAAAACTCTACCTCTCATTCCCTTAACAAATTCTCTTTTTTCTGTGCCTGCCTATTCCTTTGCCATCTGTACCTCCCCACCCTTCATCCCCTAAATTTTTCCCTACAAGTAATGGCACCTTGCCACTGCAGTGCAATATTTAGGGTAATCAATTTGTCTCTTGGGGCTTACCAATCTTCATAGACAATGCACAACGGAACACTGAAACACCTAACACAGATAAACAAACAGATCTGTGCCTCAATTTACTCTCACAGCATTTAAATATGCCTTAAGACATCACACTTAACCAGAACTTGCATAGCCTGTAAAATAAAAAGAATGGTGTCTTAAGTAACAATATTATTTTCAGTTGGCATATGGAACTTTTTTGACCTCACAGCAGTACTGTATTTCTTGGTGGCCTAATTAAACAGCAAATAGCCTATTTTACCTACAGCTTTATTTTACACAGTCAGGGACGATCTAAAATCATATGCCTGCTGTGTTGCCTCCACTTTTAGGTTTCATTTGCAGCACAGAAAAAAGAATAGTCCAAACCAGGGTTGTCCAATCTTTTCCAGAGAGGGCCAGTGTGGTTGCAGGTTTTCATTCCAACCAAGCAGGTCCACACCATATTCAACCTGCTCAAATCTAATGATCTTCATTTTCAATGACTATCAGGTGTGACCATTGATTTGGTTGGAATGAAAACCTGCACTCACACTGGCCCTTTGTGGAAAAGATTGAAAACCCCTGCTCTAAACCATTAAAGTGAGATGGGCTTTAAAATATGAACGATTATGAAAACAAGATCTACCATTCTGCTCATCTTTAATTCATGTGATGACACAACAACAGACGATAATTCATCATATGAAACCAGCTTATTCATATCCTGTAAGGGTGCTTGAGTGCCTTTTATGTAAAAGAATGTTCTGTGAATTAAAAATTCATATACCAATGGAAAAATACAGTATCTATCATATCACAGATTTACACATACATGCAATACTGAACTTATGACTACTTATGATACAGTATGTTTTTATTTTTCACAATTACATTTTTTCATAAAGGAAAAGCAAAAAATGACAGTGTTAAATATAAGTGAAGAATATAATCAGGTGTATGGGAGAGTGATTATGGAGATTGTTGCTGGGGGATGGTGGTATTATACAAAAATCTTCGAGAGTTGTTCCAATATTATGGTTTTACTATTCGTCACAGTGTAAGACAGGACAATTACCTTACCCTTAATAAAACAAAAATAATAATTAAAATGTATTTCTACCTCGTACATTTAATTTACCTGACTGTAACTTCCACAAATTTACCAATTTCTCCCTCATACTACATAACCTTTAGGGTTTTTATTTGTAGGGGCCAGGTTAAGTTGAGCTAAGTTGGGCTGATAACTGAATACCATTCAAAATTAATAAACAAACAAATGAACTTAGCTATCTAAAAATTCCCCTAGCTATGCCCCTAACTTATTAATATTGATTAGCCCAATAGACTGCTTATTATTTAAAGACATAGGTTGTTAAAATGTGAAAGTATAAAATGATTGTAACGCTTGGGGAAAAGGGTGACTTGGCCAATTTCATTTTACATAAATATGTAACAGCCATAAATGTAAAAAGAAAAAAACAGTTTAGGGGCCACTTCATGTGTCAAAAGTGCAGGCAAGTTTCAGCCAAACAGATTGAAATTTTTATTATTGTTTATAAATTTTTAGCTCCTCTTTTGCTTGGCCTCAGTGACCAGCAATGGCCTATTTTTCCTACTTGTTTTTCAAATGTTTAACTTTTTTTTTTTTTGTATTAGCTATCTAATGCTATCACAGGCTCAGAAAGAGGACAGGTTGAACTAGCTAACAAGAATGTGAAAATAATTATGCCAATAATTCTTCTTGTTTCAAATCAGACTCAGTGGTTACATTATGATCCATTGAAACACAGATTTCACCTACTGGAAGAAAGAAGGAATATGACACTGAATTGTAAAATGTCATGTCAATGACTAAAGTCAGAGTCTAACTCAACTCACATATCATAGCATGGAAACCCCCCAGACTCCTGTCATCTGATTACTCGTGTTCACATTCAAGACTACTTCTTCTTCTTTCGGTTTCTCCCATTAGGGGTCACCACAGTGAATCATTCGTCTCCATATCCCCCTGTCCTCTACATATGCGCTTTCCAACACAACTACCTGTATGTCTTCCCTCACCACATCCATAAACCTCCCCTTTTGTCTTCCTCTTTTCCTCCTTCCTGGTGGCTCCATTCTCAGCATTCTCCTACCGATATACCCCATGTCCCTCCTCTGAACATGTCCAAACCATCTCAATCTCGCCTCCCTCACCTTGTCTCCAAAACATCCTACATGTGCTGTTTAAGACTACTGATTAACAGAAAAGAGACTGACTTTGGAAACAACAGAAAAATGCAGTCAATTGACATAGTGAACTGTTTGCGTAATTTATTAAATTAGCCATTCTAAACCTCAATTTTTTACTCTAATGCTTTACTTACATTTGACAGGATTAAATTTTTTACTGTAAATTTGCCTATTTTCGTTTTCTCAGTCACAGTGTGGCTTTTGTCTTAGTAGGTTAGGTTTTATCATAGTAGTAACTGTTTTTTCAATTACTGAATGAGCCCATTTAAATTTTGTTTTGTTCAGTTGTGATAGGATATGGAAGTCTACTGTTAAGTGTGAAGAGAATTACAGCAAGTAGCAACGTAGCATGTTTGCTGATATTAATAATTTGTGATATTTTGGAGAAAGAGACAATTCTTACCACATTTATATGCACAAAATTACAATGTAGTTAAAAAAAGGTCATTTTGCTTAAAATACTGCATAATCAAATACAGTGGCAAAAAGTTCTTTACTGTATTAACAGATCATGAAAGTTAGAAAAACCACCTTAAAATTCAGTAGTAACACTTAAGGTATGAGTGCACCTAGAAAAAAAAAATATTTTTACAATATATACACCTAGAGTCAATTGACTCATTTCTAAAAGAGAAGCTGTAAAAGAATATTTGCCTACAATATTATGCTGTCATACTTGTCTATTGTCACACCATTAATCCACTCTCTAGAAAGTCACCCAGAGAGATTATATCCTCCAAACAGAAATAATAAGGTCACCAGCACATGAATCAAGTTCTTTTATTGTTTATGTACCAAAACAGAAATCAGATCATGTAACAAAGGCAAACTTTCATGAGCTCCTATTTCTGATGCCAAATACCACCCAAGAGAGACAAAAAAGATAAAAGAAGTGGGAAAATGGCATGTTTTAATTACATGTTTAATTGTAAAGGCCTAGATTTCAGGTAAAAAACTAACTGGAATTTCAGTTGCCCCAAGCCCATTGACAAGACCTGGGTGTTTTGCCCCACTATCCTCTTTTCTCGTTGTTTTTATGTCTTATTATAAATAACTTGAGTGCAATAGTAATCAAATGAGACAGAAGTGACCCCTTCCCCCAATACATCTTTACCATTACAATTGCCAAAGAAACTCTGATTGAAAAGAGGTGATACAACTATTACATTCTTTATTTGCCTCCTACTTTCCATGGGGCAATGGTTAAATTATAAATTGTAAAGTCTTTATATCCTTTCCAGTGTGCATTTTTTTTAGGAAGCCTGAAAGTCTAATATACTAATCAAACATGAAGTAGCAGAGTTCCTGTCCTTTGTCATTGTCAGCCATGTTCAATCTTGACATGCTTGTGCTTCCTTGGCTGCATACTGTTACTACTTGTTCCATTCTATGTATCAGACCATGGCAAATTGCAATCAGTGAACACTCATCATGCTGATTTGACAGAATGTTCAGCATGCTAGACTTGTTGCTGTCATCTCCAGCATACAGCTACCAACACAGACTTAATATGCTCAGTTGTACAGACAAAGTGTTTCCCTGTCTTACAGTCAACCTTAAAATAAAATGGAGTCCTACCCACAATCTTACCCTTTGTCAATGTTGGTTCTCTGAGGCTCTTCAACCAACTTAATGATTACTGCTGAGTACATTTATTATGCATTTTTGACCTACCAAGACTGAACAAGGTTTTCTGCCAAAAGTAATATAAATGTAGTTTTTACATGATGAACAAATTTTAGATTTTAAAGATTTTCTCATATTTCACACATCTACACTTTCAAAAGTATAATTTTTCAGTCATTAATTCAATGACTGTTCCTTTCTTTTCATTTCCCACAGAAGAAAAAGTGTTTTACATATCACTGATGCATGGTTCATACAATGATGTATGTATCCTTAGCAAAAATTATAAAATAATGCATTTAACTGCCACAGTTGTCACAGTTCATATTTAGCAGAAACATTTTTAATATGATGTGAGTAGGATGTTATGATACGTGTCTCGTTTAAAAGAAACCTATGTCACTGCTTAAAATAAACTATATGCGGTGGCAGACTGGGGAAAACCTGTCAGCTAACTTGTGGCAAACAGTGTGGAATGTGTATGAAGTTTTGGGGAAAAGTCAATGTGGAATTATTCTGGTTTATTTGCTTTATAAATTGTCTTTGCTATTTGCTATCATGTTGGATACAGAGCTGGTTTTACAAGCACAGTGGTAAAAACTGCCAAAAGATATCTAAACCCTTGATGTAAGGGTTTTTATCAATGTTTTGGACATCAGCTGATTCAATTTAGTTTCTCATCAGATGCCGCCTGTCAAATTGTCCGCAATGCACCTGCATCGTCCCACTGTAACCAAGAAAGCACTTACGCACTCTGTACAGAAGTCAGAGGACAAATGGCCTAATAAAAATACAGCCAACAGAATACATTTTTAGTGCAGATGAAATAGCAAATACAGGACAAAGTGAATTTTACCTAACATGATAAAAAAAAACTGATGCTGACATATTTTAGTCCATGAAAGCCTATTTTTAGAACTTCAATAAATAATGTCGAAATTTGACCACTTGAATTGTTTTCCCAAGACATTTATTGACTGTACAATGCACACTATGTCTGCTAAAGATGTGTTTAAGCAACACTAGTCTTTATTGGATGGACTACAAAATCAAAAGTGATTCCCCTTTTCTTGCCCCTTAACATTGATACCAAAGGCTGTCTGAATGATGGAACATGTCCACATATACATTTATACAATAATGTCTACAAAATAGTATTTCAAAATAAATTCTTCTATATTCCATTAAAGTGCTTTTAAACCAGGATGAAAGAGTACTTACACAGAATGTCACATCAAACAGCCAAGCTGTCCAGAGCATGTAACCATGGCTGCAAAACCATCTTTAAAAATCCCTAGAAAGAAAGATGCAAGGCATCAAATTATAAATTATTATTGTCTTTTTATACACAAACACATACAGTGGACCATATACTGGGCACCACTTATCAGGCAGACACCATGTTTGCTTGTCTGCTCCATATTAAACAAAGGGAGGCCTTATTTAATGTTCCATCAGAACTAGTGGATTGAACACACTGCTTATCAACCACCTACAGCTAGTAAATACGCTCATGTTTATGTAAACAGTAACAGTGCCAATGATATGTAGACTTTTTACGTAAACTGTGATGAAGGTGGGATACTTTCTACCATATTTTGCTTCCAGGGAAGTCTAGAGATTAAACACCTTTCCCCACTTCTGATGATTCTTCTGGATAGTCTCAGAATGTGTATCTGCATGGCTGCTTTTTTATATACAATCTAAATGTCAGTCAAAATAGCCAGCTGCATTGGTCACGTCTGTCAGGCTTAAAAGCTTCCTGACTGTAATAATGGTGTTTCAGTAAATGCAAGGGCACAGTTCAGGAATCCATTCACAAATCTCTGTCTGTAGAATGTCAACCTATCCCTAAATAAGCAGACAGAATAATGTGCTGATTCCCTCTGGGAGGCAGTAGAGCAAAGCAGGAGAATGATTAATCAGATCCCAGATCTGTTTTTCTCCTCTGGCCAGGTTGTACATTTGGCATGCATAATTTGTGTTCTCATCTGGGCCGTGGACCAGGGCCTTGGACCCCTCAGGGATTTCATGCTAATATTTTATGGTTGTGAATGTGTGCACTTGTGTAATTGATAATTAACACATGTTCTGTGCTGGTGTACCTTCTTCTTTACATAAACAAACATGCCTGCTGACTGTTCCTTACTCTTATAGACAGAGAGATTTCTGTAACAATGTGAAACACCTCATGGTGGTGCTTTTAATAATAATAAAAATAGTATTTTAAATAACTTAAACAAACAAATAGTGTTGTTTTTAATGCATCTGACTACTGCACTTATACTCAAATGTGCAATATCAGACCCATATTATCACACTGATGTCTCTCTCATCAACAGGCTATTTCTGTTTTTACCTTCAGTACGAAATAGACAATTTCCTTCATTCCACACCAATAAATCCTACAACTGGCAGCTTATCTGATTGAGCAGTCTGCCCCCAGGGCTTTGTGGCTCCTTCAAAGCACCATGTCCTCTTCTCTCGGGCTTAAAATATGCTAAACGGCCTCTGATTTGAGCACTTTAAAAACCCACATCCACATTTTACATCTGCTTGTCTCCATCCTTGGCCTTGCACATGACCCTTGCGTGTCTCGCGCATTGCCAGTCGCTCTGGATTGGACTGCGGTGCTTCACTCGCCTCCAAACAGGTTCGAGCTGAAACCCTGACCGCTCTATATGATCGGCACGGACATAAAGCATATGCATTAATCATTACTGCAGACACAATTTTTTTTCTTGTCTCCAAATATGTCGTGTCTCCCTCACGTTCGGCAAATAAGCTCAAAGTCAAAATGTCCGCGCGGTACAAGACGCGTCGGCAGATTTTCCCCCAGATAAAAAAAAAAACGTAAAGCGGCTTCCCTTCGTTTTCCAGACTACAAAATACAGCATGTGAATGAACGGCGCATTTGCGTTGTCTAAGGCTGATCCAGAGCTGAGAGGTTTTTCACAGAATCCTGAAGCGTCCCCGCCTCGTTTGCTTTCACATCAAAGGTCGCCTCGGTAAATAAAAAATAAATAAAAAATCGGTTAATTGGTCGCAGCATCACAAAGACCGCTGCGGATACACACGTGTGTGCGTTATCTTTCCGATCTGAACCCAGTGCAAGCCTTTTAATCCACCTACATTTATACATCTATTTATTATATTGCACATATACTGGATGTGTGATGTAAATGCAAATGCACTCGACGTCTGACATGTGGAAGGTGGCAATGAGCCCCAGACGAAGGCATCATCCAAAACATAATCATATAGATTCATAAGGAGCGGCTTGGAAACCTGTGCATACTCACTCAGGTTATGGGTTCCGGGATCCGAGGTCAGCGCTGGCCTCGTTTTCTCTTTTTTTCCGTCTTTGCTCTGCGGCTGAACTGTTGGGACTCGCGGTCGCAGCCCCGTGCGCATAATCAGTGCCTCGCGCGCGTTCTTACTGAAAGCTCGCGCGCGCCGCGGCGACCGACAGTCGCATCATCACCGCCTTGTTTCTGCACCGCCATTACTCTGGCGCCAGGCTTTGACTCCGCCGACAAGGGAAAACCTTAGCAGTTCAGGCTTTTTCTCTTTTGCAGATGAATTATTAAAAAAAAAAAATCCTCCCTGTTTGTGCGTGTCTCGGCTGCGCGTGTGACAGCAGCACGGCTCTCGAACGCACCATTAAACGCGCCACCTAGTGGCACACAAAACGAAAAGCATGGATTATACGTACATGGACAGATGTGTAAAAAAAATGAATCCGCTTACAGTATGGACTATTTTTTTCTGGGAACATACTGTACAAAGTTGTCTCTCTTTGTAGTGATTAATATATTTAGATGGTGCATCTAGATGAATTGCATGTCAACACAGATTCAGACATTTTTTAATAGACAGGTTAAAGGCCAAAAGAACCACACCCATGTCTCATCCGGATCTTTGAAGGACACCATGGATGTTTTTGGACATTACCTGTTGTGCTGCAGCGCATGCTGTGTTTATGGCTCAACCACGAGTTGCCAGTTTGCTGACTCACTGCTGCTCATTTGTGCTGGGTAACAGTGCCTTGTTGTTCGTCCTGTAGGGCATGTTGTGGTGCACAGGGGGGCAGAGTAGTCTCTGTGAATATGATGGGGATTGTGCATCGTACCAGCAAGGTTAAGGACCTTAAGCTTGTGAGGGATAAAAGACTCAGCAAAAATCTATGTGTGTGTGTGTGTGTGTGTGTGTGTTCCAAACCTATGAAAGAAACTGCACACATTTTCTCAATAACTGCTTTCCTATTACAAATTACTATTTCTTCATTCTTGAATAGCATTTAAATAAAAATGTACTGGCAACAGGTAACATATGCAGTTAAATACACAAGCAGGACTTCGGGTTTTTGCAATATTTCAAAACCAAAAAAATCGATTTTTTCTGATACATGGATTTCAATCAGTACCTCTGTACTTCTTTTTATTACTTGAAAATGTTTTCATTATTTTACCTTAAACAAACTAAAAATCTTTTGGATTGTAGGTGTGACATCAGAACATGTTTTCAATAAGTATGTATTAAAAAGTATATATAAAATGGACCTAACATATACATCTATACAATAAGCACATTTCATAACATTAAGGCACATCCCACAGCCAGTGAGAGCGCCACCTGCTGGTTAGCTTTTCAATATAATGCACAGTGTATCATATAGAATACAATTCTATTACAATAAATTCATTACAGTGAAAATGATTGTATTACTGCAGCTCCCAACATGGGCTACTGTTAGTCTAAGAGATGTCTAATGTCGACTCTAAAATTGTAATACTAGTATAACACATGGACAGTAAAAATACACCCAAGAGAAGAAAGAAAAAGCCTCTTACTTTTCAACCCCCAAGTAGGCTTAATTAGTTGTAGTAGGGGCTTTTTTATTATCATTCCGACTATTTACAGTACAGTACACATTGAAAGAAAACAATGTTCCCCCAGGACCGAGGGGCTACATAAGACATAAATTACCAAAAAATAACACGAATCCACAGCTACACAAAATGAACTGTGGCAGAACATAAAATTCACCACTAGGGTCTGTGAAATTATACTCCTATTAACATGGGACTGAATGTTCATTGTTAAGGTATAGATCTAACATTCAGTATCAACATTATAGTTATAGTAGTGGAAGAAAATTGTTAATCCTAGCCATTTTACACAAAAAGTGTGGTTGTTGTGATTCTAGATCTAGATTATTCACTGTAATGGAACCTTGCTCAGAATTGGAGACTTGAAATGATTTAAGTTCAATATATATGCAAATATATTTTATTTTGCACATATACCCTGTATTCTAAAAATTGTGTGCTTGAGTGCTTAACCCTATTTTATGAATGGCAGACTGAGATTATTAAAATTACCTAATTCAAATACGGTTGCCAGATTTGTCTTGAGTAGAGGTGTCTGATATTAGATGAGGCCTGCCTCATTTCCTTACAGTTCCATGCCTAATTTCCTTAAAGTTAACTGCCATTTTCATCTCTGGTCTCAGCAGGGTCTGACTCGATTAATACTAGCTTTATAAGGTTCTAAACTAGGCACAACATCCAGTTCATAGCACACATTAAATTAATTGTTATATTTAACTATATATATATATATATATATATATATATATATATATATATATATATATATATATATATATATATATATATATATGGCACCTGTCATAACATGAGCTGCAATGCCACAGTGCAAGAGGTTAACAGTTTCAAGAGGATTCTGGCCCTATTTCTATGACATTGTCTCTGGTTAGTATGATAAATCACAAGCAGATTGTCCATATGCATGCTGTGGAAGCTTGTAATGCTCTGATAAAGCACTACACCTACATAAGTAGAAGTGCAATAATGACTGCTGAAGATGTGGGCTGGGGTTCACTGATAGGCTTTGTCATCAGGAATAATCTCCTTCTAGTAGAGACTGGTCAGTTGATTGGAGCAAAGTCGACAGCTAAATGCCCTGCAGGTGTGCACTATATGGGGGTACCAGACCCCTTGTTACTTGGCTTCCATTTTGGTATTGCATTTGTGTCTATGTTGTGCTTGCTTTCCCCCCCCTGCTTTATCAGTTTTACACTTCCTGCTTAAGGCTCCAAGGTATATTCACTAGTTTTGCTATGCTCCAAGGGTTTTTTATGACAGCAGGGCTCATTTCTCACTTTATTTTAAAGTTTACTGGGTAAAAGCATCTGCTTTGCAGTCAGATGTATGTTAGGACTACCCCATTGCCTGTAATTAACAGTCTTTCCTTGGTTTACTGTTAAAACATACTGGATATTTACTGACTAGTAATTTACATAAATGTGCCATGATTCAGTTCATTCAATGCAATTATCCAAATATTGTAAACAACATTGTATGAAAATTGAGAACATTTCTGACTAAAACAAACATTTATATTAAATAAATTGTGAAAATGTGATTTTTTAAAAACTAAATACAATTTATAATATCTATAAACATCTAAATAATATTGTAAACAAAATGTAATACAGGTTCACTTTGACTGAAATCTGTAGCAGTGACTGGGTATAGTATTAGTGCTCCAAATTCAGCTAAAAAACATGAAGTCTGTGGCCAAATATTTACACTGTAGATTGCCGCGGCACATGGCTGGTGTTTTTTAAATCTATTGAATGATGTATTGTGATGTATCATCTCATTATGCATCATTAAACCCCCCTTTTTACTGTTGGGTTAATTTTTTTTTTGGTGTTTGGTTTTATTTTTTGTTGTGTGCTTTACTGGACTTGTCTGTCATTGCGTGACCATGTAAGTATATGTCTGTTGGTTATCAATTTTACTCAGATTTTCAATAGATTATTGTTTCTTTCTTGGATATGTAAGGCACGTGTGCTGCCTTTTTCTTTAGTATGAGAGCCCCAGTGCCTGTAATTAAATTGGATATTTATTTTAATTAAGTATTTAATATTTCCTCCATAGGCTGGCATAGTCAGCAGTACTCTTATCATATACTATTTTTTATTAACTACAATTGCATTGCCCATTCTGCTACATTCTGCCAAAATTGGCGGTATCCTGGTATAGCTATATATCATTGTATAAATCAATAAAATAAAGCAGTTGTAGTGTCCCCATTCCTTCACTAGAGTGATATCTGCACTCACATGTGGTGGCCCAAATCTGGAAGAGCTTTGGCAAGGTGCAGTGCCTCAACTTTTATTTTACAAAAATTCTTAGATACTTTTTTGTCTTTTAACATTGTTTCTTCTTATGCGCTTCAGGCTTCTTTAATGAGTAAAATTACTGTCCCAAATGAAATACCAGGTTTGGTATTCACAGCAAGGTATCTTTGGGTGTGACTCTTTGGGCTAGCTCAACAACTGAAATTATGATCTGGCAGATAGAAATCACTTTAAAAATCTGGCAAGGCAAAGTCAGTACAGCGTTAAGACAAATATCTGAGCAGCAATGTAGCGAGGCAACACCTATACACAAGTCTACAACTCATAGCATAAATGGTACATAAATGGTCATCTTATGAGTTTTCATTTAACCACATTCCTGTTGTTGGAACTTTGCTGCAAACCCCCACCTTTACTTTCGTGTCCACTCCTTCATGACATCAAAGTCTTCATCATTAAAATAACTTGGCAGGTACATGACATTCAACCTGCTTAAACGCTATATAGTAAACCCTGTAGACCCCCTGCCAGTTATAAGATAACCATGTCATGCATGAAAATTTGGAGTAAGATCTGTGAGACAATTCAGTTACCTGACCTCAAAATCCTATTAACATAAAATTGTCACTAGTTTCGTAAACAACTCACACAGTGTAAATACAAACAGCTAACTTTCCATCTGTGAGTAGTGCATTAGATTTCCATGCACCTGGTTCTTTGATCCTCAACTTCAGAGTCATGTTTCAACTCTAGCTCTGTCTGGTCCCACATTGATCTTAATCTCCACCAATAAAAACCATAATGTTTTCTTCACAATCTTTGGACAGGCTGATTTACTCGTGCTATGGTATAGTTCCAATGAAATCTGTCTGCACAAAATCATTACTTCCATGTGATCCCCAAAGAAGCAGACTCAACAATTTTGCTATATGATCAGCAATCTCTGCTTAAATTTTCAGTAAGATGGTGCTGGACTGGTTATGTGAATGTGGGTCAGAGATATCATGTGAACTAAATGTAGTGATGTAACATATGTTTAATTAAAACATTTAAATATAATTTACAGAATACAGTTTTATGCTTTGCATACATACCCTTACATATGCATACTGGAGCCAACAGGGCTACACAGACAAGATTAGCATGTAACACCTTGAATTGAGTTTACCTGAATCGGGATCCACCCTGCCATTAAATACATTTTGTCTTTCTCATTTAATACTCTGGTCAATTATACACTTTATAGAGCTGGTCTATAAGTAGGATGTGAGATTTAGATAGACGAGGAAGATCTTGGAGAAGAGTAAGAGCTTGAGAGAAGAGATCTTAACCATATTGTCTTATCTGATTTCTTTCCAGGCCAATTCCATCTGCATCCTGTGCTAGCCACACAAATTCTTGAATTAATTCTGTGGTAAATTAGCATTTTCTCTAACAAAATTGTGGAATTAGACAAGCATTAAAATATCCAGTATTATAATCCTTTTTTAAAAAGGTTTGGTGCTTTCATAATGCACAATTTATATGACTACTAGATTTTAGTTTTAGTATGTTGACACATTTGTCAAGTGATTCCTGAAAAACCAGGCTCACAAGGCTAGTTGACAAGTAAATAAGAAAGTCTTAGGCTTGAATGATGATATCAATATCTGAGCTAAACAAATAACTGTTTAATCCCAAGTCTCTGGCATGGAAACACAAAGTTTAATATGCAGCGGTTTAGATTAAAAGTAATTTGAACACTGAGATTTTATAATTTTAATAAACATTAACTGTAATGTTGTTAAGAAAGGTAATAATCGTAACTATCAAAATATTGGATTTAGATGTTTGATTAAATATTGAGTCAAATATTAGGGAATTTACAGACACACTTAACATTAAAGGTTAAAATTGTGTAATTTCTATATTCATTATACATATGCAACCATCTGAGAACACAAACAAAGCAGCTTCTTGTGTCAGGACCAACCAAGAATACAAATTATTGGAACATGGCACTAAAATTTTTCTACACAACTTTAAACTTATATTTAAAGTTGAAATATAAGTTTTGCTATTAATTGCTTGTTAGATACATTCTTTTGGCTACTTTAAATAATACCTAACGTTATCTGAACAATTGCCGATCTTGATGTATGTCTGTCGTTCATCTTCATCCAATTATCTTAATATTATATTCACTATGTTTGTACTATATTATCTAAGTACCTATAGTATATTACCTATAGTATATTATCTTTAGTTGGAGCCTATTCCAGTTCGAGTAGGAGAATTCTTCATTTATGAGGCACCGTGCACATGCTATGCATGGACTTAAGTAAATTTGAATAAATTATTCAGACTGAACAGAACATGTGATCTCACAGGATGAAACACTAAGATTGGGCAAATGTTTTTTACTTTTATGTGGTGCTTGTAAGGTCAAAGGTTTTAGCCTTTGTATAACAGAAATACTTTTTTCTCTTCTTATGTACCAGTGCCATTTGGATTCCACTTTATGTAAAGTTTGGACTTTGGACCTCTTTGAGTGTTCAAAGGCTCTGGCATGGAGAAGCTGGTGTTGGATCTATGATGATCTCAAATGTTGAGATATTTTATGAGTTGCTCAGTAGCTCCTGGATCCATAACATTAACTGACTGTATAAGACTGTAGAAAGGACATTACCTACAATCCTACATTCCGGTGCACATGGTGGTTCTCACTCTCCTGTGTTTTGTATTGTTGTAAGATTTATAATCACACTTTTGATATCACCCAAACGAGGATGGGTTCCCTTTGGAGTCTGGTTCCTCTCATAGTTTCTTCGTCCTCATAACATCTAAGGGAGTTTTTTCTTGCCACAGTCACCCCGGGCTTCATCATCAGGGATAAATACACATAATTCACTTTCATTTTTAAATTCTCAAATAAAGCTGATTTGAGACAATGTCCATTGTGAAAAGCGATATAGAAATAAACTTGACTTGACTCGATTCTTCTTTCTGTGTTTGTGTTGAAAAGTCATGCACATATTTCTGATGTGTTTAGCAAAGCCCTTCTAGAACATTCACCGTGCAGAGATCTTTTCTGATCTTTCAAGAACTTAAAATAAAATAAATAATTTTTTTTTTTCATGATCAGAGCTCCCCTGGTTTTTTCACTGTATTTGTAGATACAAATAAGCATCGTTCTGAAGTATAGTTAGCTTGCTTAAAAAGTCACATGAGACAGAAGATATAAAGCATGCAGGACCTTAGGGTCTCTATCATATGCTCTTCAATTTGCTACTTGCTGTTACAATTTGTGGATGAAATAATGATTTTATTTCTCTGTGTTTCTCAGTGCTTCAGATATGAATATTTCAGATAAAAATCTTTTATATATGAATATTTCCGAAATAAATATGTAAACCTAACTGGAAGTGTGCCCGTGGTTGTATTAGAATGTAGTACGGTTTTACTTTTACAAAAACAATAAGAAAAATACAAACAACTTAACCCAGAGCTCTGGGGGCAAAAATTATGGATCTCCACATGTCTGGTTTCTTTGCAGGGTCCATTTATAAACAATTTATAATACCACCAGCATCTGTACAAACTACTGCAAGCAAACATGAAAAACTTGTGACCGCTCAGACATTGCATCATTACGGAAGGATTGTACACATTTTTTGCCTCTTACTCATACTATGTGGGTGTCTATATGATCAACATAATCCTCACAGTTAAAACCAAACACAACAAACACTTCTTTTATGTGTACAATCTTTTCCAGCTGTGCCCATGTGAACAATTTTGACCGTGGGGACTGTTTCTCTTTGTTAATGCAAGTCCTTATCCTATGTATATCCAAATGTGCTGAGTTTGCTGCCCATCATCTAGGACTACATGTGAAACGTATCATTTCCTCTGAATGAATGAGAGACATCATCAACCTCCTGGAAGCTGTGTCACTTCCTAGTGTTATAGCAAACAGAGCTCCGGTTTATTTCAGAAAGCAAATTAATCCTCACATCTTATTTGTGTTTTATTACATTATTTATATAAATGCCTACATTTATCGATTGTGTGTTTTTTAAATTCCAGAAACATTTTTATTATTAATTAAAAAAATGTTTAAAGAAGTGAAGCTCCCAGTGTGTGTGTGTGTGTGTGTGTGTGTGTGTGTTTTACGTCATTCCGCTTCGAGCAGGTCCCGGATGGAACTGGGGGAAGTGAACAGGACTGCACAATAACTCAAGGCTGGAAAGTGTAGGGGAAAAAAACACTTAAAAGAACACGCTGTGATTCGGAATTGGACTAAAATTGAAAAGGTGGACTTTAGAAGAAGCTCGGACACCACCCGGATCTGAAAATCGTACATTCAGGTGTTTGTGTTCAGTAGATTGTGGCGGTGGAAGTTGCTGAGGATTTGTGCGGTGAAAAAATAACGTTACAGCAGCTAACAGCGGCGGCGGCAGTAGCAGCAGCAGCAGCCGGAGAAGGAAACACTGAGTCGGAATAACGCCGGAAAAAAAAACCCAGTAGTTTGTAAGACTCGTGGTGATTATAGAGGCTCGGTTGATGAATTATGTCTACCACCAGTATTGATCCTCAGGTAGGCCTCACTATTCGATACGCTTGCTGAAGGAATATCTGCTTGTGTCCACAGTTGCTAGCTGTGAGCGCAGGTAACGCTAAGGCCTTGGTTTGGACCATGGAGCAGAAAACCGGGAATGTGCTACTTTCCAGTCTTAGTCTTAGCCTTAGCTAATGGCTATTGCGGATATGCAGCTCGCTTGCTTCTTGGGCTTTTGAACCAGGCTCTGGGAAATACCAAGTTTGCTGCAACGTTGCATCGTGTTCACTAATTTCCCAAGAAGCTGTCAGTCTACGGCTCATAACTGAGACTCGTAGACTAGAAGTTAATTTACTGTAAGCTAGCAAAGCGAGCTAATCAGTGCAGCTCGTACATTAGTGTTGTAGATCAATTGAAATGGTTTAGCAGCACAGCATTAGCGATTAACAAGTCAGCTAGCTGCATGGTTCTGCGTTTTGTTCCTTTGATTTAACTCCATGTCTGTTTGTTTCCTTCCCCCCTCGCCCCCCCTCGCATCTCTTCCATGCCCCCAAACGGAACCTCAAGACATCGAAAGGACAAGATGCTAAAGGTAAGGAAACGCGGCCCAGCGTTCATATTAGCTGTCATACAGTGAGTGATCGGTGTAGCGAAGGTACACGAAGCTAGCTGTGGGTACGAGGCCGAGCACTATTGTCGCCGTTAGGTCTGTTTGTGAAATAAGATGCTTTATTTTCCCCCTGGCCTAGCGGGGAATTCCTTACATTTCCTTCATGAAATCTAATCGTGGCGAAAGCGAGTCTTCTTCCACAAGTAAATGTGACTGGACATCATTGCTGCTTATACAGTAATCAGTCTCTCACCTCCTGTGTCCTGCAACTACAAATAGTCGAGGTGGATATTATCTTCAATATGAATGTCTCGAGTGTAAATCACATGCCTTATACACCATGACAGAATAATTAAAGCTTGCACAAATCCACATTGACACCTTATTACTATTTTCATATATTGGGCAGTTTGTCAGGTAAAAGTGCAACTACATGGTTTAGGTGATGTGGGTATGCATATGCAGCTCACCTGTTAGATGCAATTAGTAGGAACACAGACATGGTAGAGGCATGCAAGCATGGATTAAAGTAGTAGAGCTCGGGTTCAATTGGTAATAAAATGGTTTTTTAATCCAAACACTGACTTTGTAGTGTTGGGGGAATCTGAATTGCAGAAATGTCACAGCCTTCCAGTAATAAGGCTAGATAATGATTTAATCCAGACTATGTTTCTAAATGTACACCAATGTGGACTAACTAACAGATAAAATGGCCTGCACATGTAGTCAGTATACACTTTTCGCTGAAGTGCATGACGGGATGTTTCACTCTCTGTATTGGAGGTGTTGCAAATCTACTTTGACACCTTATTGCTATTTACGCTAAATGTAAAGTTTGTCTAGTATAAGGTTTTAGCTATATGGTTACTTGTTATGACATTGTGTTGGGGGAAAAAAAACTATAAAGATGTGCCACTCAAACTTCACTGCCATCCTGTGATGATAATTATTTAATCTAGATTCTATTTCTATATGTACACCTACAGTGTGTACTAACTTGGAATAATTAGATCAAATGGCTAGTACCTGTAGTCAGTGGACACTTTCCATTAAAGAGAATGTTTCACTCTTCATATTGGAGGTGCTGCAGATGAAAAATGCTTATGCACTTGCAGCTTGTTTGTTAGATGCAAATAGTAGGAGCCCACACATGGTAGACATCGTGGTGTAACACGCCCCCCCCCAAACAAATCTAATGATGTCACTCAATCCTTCACAGCTATTCTGTGATAAAGGGTTAAATAAGGATTGAATCTAGATTATATTAGAGAACTGTCGAAAACCTCTAGTCAGTGGACACTTTGCATTGAAGTGCATGACGGAGGATGTTTCACTCTTCATAATGGAGGTGTTGAAAATCTGCTTTGACTTTACACTAATTAGACATTTTGGCAGGTGAAAGTATATTTATTTTATATTTATTTAGTAGGAACTCAGACATGGTAGAAGCGTACAAGCAATATTTTTTAAACCAGCATTGATTATTGTTGGATTAAATAAACCCAAACAAATCTAATGATGTCACTCAAAACCTTCACAGCTATTCTATGATAAAGGGTTGGATATTAATCCAGATTTTAGTTGTAAATGTACACTCGTGTACACCTACAGTGTGTACTAATTTAGAATTATCAGATAAATGGCTAGTACCTATAGTCAGTCGTGGCGTTCTGGTGATCATTAAAGTGCATGATGGAGTGTTTCTCAAATTGTGCATACTAATAGATGAACTCCAGTCACTCAGAATAAACCTATAAAAAGTCTATCCAGTATATCAGACACTCTGGGTAGATATTTTCAGTAGGACACTCACTGTCACTATCCATATTGCGAGTGTTGTGATTTGAATTAGTAAAGTTGCATATGCGTGTTATTTTTATGCTGGAGCTCATGTTTAGTGCGTGTTAGTCATCCTTATTCACCAGCTGGATGTTAAATCACCAATTCATCAAGTCACAGTCACTGAGATGAACTGTGACTTACGTTTATTGTCTCGGATGAATCATATCCAGCTAAATAGTTGTCAACTTTTTGAATGAATCTGCTTTGTTCAAAGGCGTGGAGGTTTTAAATAGGGTGTAGGTGAGGGCTTTAAAGAGCAGAGATGGATACCACATGTTAGAGAACAAATGTGCCTTTGTCTCATTCCTTAAGTGATGGACCATCAGCTAATTTACATGGTCTTGTGGTTGAGTTAAGTCTTCTGAACTGTCATTCTGGACCTCTGTGTGATCGAGTTCCAAAGTGGGAAAAACTACAGGCAATGTTTGTTTCTGATTGGCAGCAAGCTAGCCAGATAACTATCATAAGTAAGGTCAGTATTATAGATTTAATAAGCAAATGTATAGTTTACGCTTTAATGGAGCATGGTGGAAGTTTGGCAGACTGTTTTTTTAATTTTTTCTGTTTTTTGCTGATATACATCTAGATTGCTGGGGGTCATGCTATAATATATTTATTTAAGAGACGTTTTCCACCGTTTGTCACTGTTCGAATCTGAGCGTGATTGTTCCTGGGGGTTTCAGACTCACTTGATTCTATCGAACCCCTGTGCGTTTGTGTTTATCTAACTTGATCACAAACACGCATGGAGAATACATCATAATATTATTTCTCACTGTTATGCATAGCACTTTTGTGTCCATTTGTATCACATGGTGTAATTCATTGCACCCAATGTTTGAGTACAAAGAATTCGTGGTACACATGTTGTGGAAACATGAAGTCACTGGATAAAACACACAAACAGGTTACTTTGTGTCCTGAAATTCACACCTGAGTACAACACTGCAACACAGTTCCAGTGCTAATCAAACCAATTCTATGTCCTACATGTAGCCTTGGGTTTGACATCGCAATGTGCTTTATGATCAACATGAGATCCTTCACATTAACAACTTTTCATGCAAACTGAACTGCAATGTTTTGTTGCCCTGTTTGGACTGGATTAGTGCATTGGGAGGTGGGGTAATGCAATTGCTGGTGTATCTCATCCAAATTGTTTGTCAGTAATTTTTTTGGTCTCCATGTTCACATCGGAACAACACTATTGTAGCAATATTTGGAGTAAATATATGTCCAATCCAAACTGGGCATGGACATGCCACACACATAAGCAAAACACTTATTTCATTGCTGCTATGCTGATTTGATGTCTCTAATAAACAAACAATGCCCCTTTAGTGCATTTAATTACCGTATTACATCAAAATGCGAATACAAATATATAAATAAAAATGTAAAAATATTTTTTCTAATTACTTTAAAAACTGCAGTGTGCGGTGTTTTCTTTGTTTTAGTATGAAATTATTCAAAACTTTGAAAACTTTTATTCGTTTTCTTTGGCCTGAGTCATATCCTTGCCCCTCACTGTTTTCTCCCCATTCCTCCATTTTTCATTCTGCAGCGCCTTCTGTGTTTACCTGTCCAGAGCGCTCCAGAGTTTAGCAGTGTGTCAGTAATAATGGTCCGTGGGGAAACATGGTGCTTTGTGTGTATTAATTTGGAACATGAATAAAGGAACTTGTTTTAAAAGCACATAGTTTTTACAGTACTGCTGCATTCGAAATGTTTATTACAATATTTACTACTAAAACATGGATAAATAAATGGATAAAATGGCTAAAATAACTGTGAACTACGATTATTATTAATTATTTGGGCTTACTTATATTAATAATCCATTGATTAATATAAATCATCAGCAAAAGTATTGAGTGATGTCCTCGAAATTGCACATCAAAGCTGGAAAAAAGGTATGCCCCAGTTACTGTACTGTAGCATTAACCTGTAAACATACGAACAAGCTGTTTATTTTTACTTCACAGCATTTTGCTTTTATTGTGATTGTCATGAATTAATGCAAATTATTTTATAAAAAGATTTTTGAAAGTCAAGCACTGATTGTAGTTGAAAATACAAGTTATCCTCAAAATTGCCTGCAGTGGTACATAAATATGGGAGGTAGTTTTATTTACTTTAATCTGTTGCAAATATTTTTTCATATATGCTTTAATGTACCTATTATTCACTCTGTTGCTCAACTGCGCGCACATGTCACGCTAACGTTTTTGGGTGTGCACGTATCTATCCTGCACAAAAACATGCAGGATGGGCAAGGCATCCATCTTACTTGTACATATTTAAAAGCAACTACAATCCGAGCAAGTGTAATTACTACGGCTGTCAAAATGAATTTTAACGGCACTAATTTTTATTAGCGCTTGATTAATGCAGCACTCATTTCTGTTGGAACATTTTTATTACAAATATGAATAAATATAAAAGAGAAATTAAAACCAACACAACACACATTTATTCACAATGTCCTTTCTTTACTCATATATCATATACATCTTCTTTCGGCATTCTTCCATTAGGGGTCGCGACAGCGGATCATCCGTCTCCATACCCCCCTGTCCTGTACATCTGCCTCTTTCAACCCAACTGCATGTCTTCCCTCACCACATCCATAAACCGCTTCCTTGGCCTTCCTCTTTTTTTCCTTCCTGGTGGCTCCATCCTCGGCATTCTCTTACCGATATACCCCATGTCCAAACCATCCCAATCTCGCCTCTTTCACCTTTTCTCCAAAATGTCCTACATGCGCTGTCCCTCTAATAAACTAATTTCAAAACTTATATATCATGTACATAATATATATACACATACATACATACATACATACATACACAAAATCCGCCATGATGGAAACATAGGAAAAGTTCTGTTTGGTGTCTTGATGATTTATGTAATTTAAAACACCATAATTACTTTTAAACATTTACAAGAATATTTTGTCTTCATGCTCTATGTTGAATTTGGTTTCACTAATAATAAACATAAATTTGCATAAAGCATCCATATTTGTATTTTAATGTTGATTAAAATATAAAAAATTAAATATTCATTTTTAGGTACATTTTGAACAGATAAAAATGTGCAATTAATCAGCCCTAATAATTCTAAATGAAAAACTGCTTAATTATTACCACGCGTTTACAGTTAAGATGACAGTTTGTTGGCTTATATGCTGCAAACTAGCTAGCATTTAGACCACCAAGCATTCATAGAAACTGGTAGTATTTTACCTGTATTTTTTCTAAATCTTCTTACTCTCATAATGATGCAGTCATTTTTTGTGAGCATAGCAATAGTAGCAAACTCTAAAGTCTTGCCCACCCCAACTCTGCACACCACCCATGGTAATGACAATTTGAGAAATGCATTTTATTTATAATCCTTTGGGTTCACAAATATACTTATATACCATAGTAAAAGCTAAGTTTAAAAACCATTGTAATCTTTAATTAAGGTATGTTATTAACAAATTTTTTTGCCTGTCTGTGTTTTCGGTTGGATTTTTTTTTTAGTGCAAAATGGCTCACTCCACCAAAAGGAAACTGTCCACGACAATGACTTTGAACCGTACCTTACTGGCCAGTCTAATCCGGTGAGAGAAATTGTGTGGATGTATGTTTTCTGTGTGTATCAATGAAGGTCTAAAAGAGAGGGAAATTATTTTATTAATTGCACATATACCCAGTGATTTTGATTAAAAAAAAAAAAAAAAAAAAAAAATTGAAAGCTTGCCCTAGGTCAAAATCTTCTTTTAGCTTCAGCATGTGTGAGGTGTACTAGTCATTCAATATACACTTTCATTATGAAATTCTCTTTCTTGAATACTTATTAACTTTTCTTCAGATATATGATAACCATAGACTTTTGTCTTAAAGAAACATTGATTATTGATTTTTATTATTTTTACCAATGACTGTTTCAATTTGATAGCCGATCTAATATCTTAGATTTTGTCATCAGTACTTTTTTGTGGGTGTTGCAGTGATTATGATATTTTTGTATTACAAAGTTCAAACAGTCCTTTCTGCATTCCAGAACAACAGCTACCAATCCATGACTGACCCCTATTTATCAAGCTACTATGCGCCATCCATTGGGTTCCCCTACCCTCTAAGTGAGGCTCCCTGGTCAACTGGTGGTGACCCTCCAATCCCTTATCTTGCCCCCTATGCCCCGCTCAGCAATGGAGATCATCATTTCATGCATGACACTGTGTTTGGACAGCCAGGGGGGTTGGGTAGCAGCATCTACCCTCACCGTTTTAACTTTTTCCCAGAGAATCCTGCCTTCTCTGCCTGGGGCACTAGTGGCTCTCAGGGCCAGCAGACTCAAAGCTCAGCCTATGGGGGCAGCTACAGCTACCCGCCCAGCTCTCTGGGTGGCACACTTGTGCCTGACGGGCAGACAGGCTTCCACAGTGACACCTTGAGCAAGGCACCAGGTATGAACAGTCTGGAGCAGGGCATGCTCGGGCTAAAGATCGGAGGTGATGTTGTCACCGGTACTGGTTCGGCTGTCAAGACTGTGGGTTCGGTTATTAGTGCTAGTGGTGCAGTAGCCGCTGGTAATGGTGGAACCCCAGTAGGCATGCCAGCCCCTAAACCCACCTCATGGGCTGCCATTGCAAGTAAGCCAGCCAAAGCGCAGCAGTTAAAGGTCAAAAGCAAAGCTGGGATGCCTGTGGCTGGAGGTGCGCCCCCACCACCACCCATCAAACACAACATGGACATTGGCACCTGGGACAACAAGGGGACCAAAGTGGCATCACCTTTGCCTCCCCAGCAGCAACAGCAGCCACCTCCTCTTTCACATAGTCACTTGCCCCCTCACCCTCAACCGCCCATGCCCTCGGCCCAGTCACTGGCACAGCATATGGCTCTGCAGGCTCCACCTCCTCCTGCTCCTCCTCAGGCCTACCAGAATCATTCACCGGCTCCACCTCCTCAGACACGGTGGATAGCGCCACGAAACCGGAACCCAGGTTATGGTGGAGGTGGCAGCATGGATAGCACTTGCCCTACCAGTGGTGGTGGATTGGGCAACGGTGGAGGAGGAGGGGTTATGGGCTCTACTTCCAGCATGGGCTCTGGAGACCCACACCCATTGCTGGAGAAGTTGCGTGCATCGCATAGCTACAACCCGAAGGACTTTGACTGGAACCTCAAGCATGGTCGTGTTTTCATCATCAAGAGCTACTCAGAAGATGACATCCACCGTTCAATCAAGTACTCCATCTGGTGCAGCACAGAGCACGGCAATAAGAGGCTGGACGCAGCATTCCGCGCCCTCAATGGTCGGGGCCCTGTCTATCTGCTGTTCAGTGTAAATGGCAGTGGGCACTTCTGTGGCGTGGCCGAGATGCGCTCACCAGTAGACTACGGCACGAGTGCCGGTGTCTGGGCACAGGACAAGTGGAAGGGTAAATTTGATGTGGACTGGCTCTTTGTCAAGGATGTGCCCAACAGCCAGCTGCGCCATATCCGCCTGGAGAACAATGACAACAAACCTGTGACTAACTCACGTGACACGCAGGAGGTACCACTGGAGAAGGCCAAGCAGGTGCTGAAGATCATCGCCACCTACAAGCACACCACATCTATCTTTGATGATTTCTCACACTATGAGAAACGGCAGGAGGAGGAGGAGGTGGTGAGAAAGGTAATCATTTTTTGTTGTTGGTTGTGTTCTTATATGTATCATGCAACATGGTGCACATGTCAGATTTTCTTGAAGGAAAAAAATTATTAAAAAAAAATACCTGTTTACATTATGCATGATATACATTATTTATTGGAAAATGTTACAGGCACATAATGTTTTTATTCTTAAGTGGGCAGTCATAAATAAGTAAACATATCACATAAAACAAGATCATTTTGATAACATTTGATTGTTTTTTGCAAACCTGCCAGCCTTTAAGTGGTTTGTGTAGGAACTCTGCATTTTAATAGGCATCTTTCCCCTCATCTCAAATTTAGTAATGTTATCTTCAGTTTCCTGTGTAATGAAATCTCTTATCTTTCAATGTAAAATCAAATGTGGAATGTATGCTCGGCTTGGCTAACATTAGCTCAACTATGCTGAATTTTTTATAGGATGCTACCAAAACATTTTGACCGTGAACAGTCAAAATATCGCTTACGTGTCGGAAAGGAAAAAAAATAAAATAAAATAAGGCTTCGAATGTATATAAAACCTTAGGATAAAAAAATTGTAACATTTATTTTACTGGTTATTTTAATGGTACTTGTTAGTGATAATTAAAAGTGATTTAAAACCGATTGCTCTCATGCAGTACAGCCATGTACAAACAGCATGGTCAAGCTTGTAGAATGTGTGTGTTTACATGGTTTTACAGTTGCCACCCTAATGGTTACCATAATCCCACCTACACCTGCACTCAGAATGGTGAGAAACAAAAATATGAATTGAGTGACAGTTCTCTGGGTGGAAGCATCTTGTTGATGAGAGGTCAGAGAATAATGGTCAGATTGCCTCAAGCTGCCTTGGATGTACATACAACCATAATGAGGAGAAAAGCATCTTGGCTTGCACAAAACAGCAAACCTGAGGTGGATGGTCTACAACAGTAAAACACCACATTAGGTGCACCTAGAAACCTTAATGATTCTTTCAGTAACATCACTTGGCATCAGATGGGGCAGATGCAGCAGGGCAGAAGTTTCAAAGGTGGCATCCTATAATTTAAAGTCGGAGTGCTTCAGTATTTGTACTTCATTGTGCATTTATACTACATTGTACTGGCAGTGTTTGTCTTTGAAGTTTGCATGGTTTCGAGCTACAACTACACATTGTTGTTCTACAGTGTTGACAGGTCTGTTTTTGTTATTTGAAGGATATATGACACATGGTCCCTTCCATGAAATTATACTTAATGTTTTTTTTTTTTAAGTGCCATTAGAAGAATTGGACCAAAAGAATGTATTAAAATAATGCAAACTACAGGATATTATATTAAGCTATGTAACAACAAAAGCATGTCATTCCCCAATGAGTGCTTGAATTGAACAAACCTCTCATGTAAGAACCTTCCTTAAAATACATTACACCAGGTAATCGTTTGAATCTTCAGAATATATTCAGTAAATAGTGAGCATATGTTATGAGAATAACAATAATGTGAGAAAACAATAATGTGCACCACAAAATAGCTGGTGTGAAACTTCTAGCAGTTAGAGATTTGTGGATCTTACATGTCGTGTTGTGGCACTGACCTGCCACCATTTTATCTTCCAGATGCACACTTTGTATGCTGATGTGTATGTGAACAATGCTTGCTCACTTCGCATTCAAGTACACGTGTATAAAGTGAAAGATTAAGAGCGAACTCTATGCAGCTGTATGGTTTTAAGCTTAAATTGTTGAACATTTTATTGCTTCAGTTTTTATAATAATAATACAATAATTAGTAAATAATAATGAAATTATTACATTTATTGTGAGAAATAATAATAATTGATGTTAGTAGTTGCTTACAGTTTAAATGCATTTTTCTAGTCTTTTGCAACACATTGTGCCAGTAAATTTATTCACACTATCTTCATTTCTTCGTTAACAGAACTATGAACCCACTTCATCCCAGAATCGATCACGTCTGGATCAGGTAAACAGTTTAAATTGGGGTTTGTAGCGGGAGTGTGGACCTTCCTTGGTGGAATACGGATATCTTGTATTGGTCATGCAGTGCAAGGCCCATGATCTAATGATCATCTTCACCTATGAACACCTTCATGCTTTTTTTTTTTTTTTTTTTTTTCCTTCCTCCCCCCCTTCTTCCAGGATCGCCAAAATCGAAGTAAACAATAGAAGACTGCACCTCAACCCAATAGCTTGATCAACTGTTTTAGGACTGGCCATTTGAAAATGAAATTTAAAAACAGGACACAAGAAGAAATTTTAAAAAAGAAAAATAAACAGTTGTCTATTTAATTCTGGGGACTTGGGCCAGCATCAAACTCAAGGCTTTGCCCTACGGGTTATGGTTCCAGCTCCGTTGGAGATGAAATCAATTAGCGTCTATCAAATAATGGCACCGTGATCATCTTTTGTCTCTCTTTTGTCATTTGGTTTGGTTTCTACACACCTCGCTCCTTCCTTACATAACCAACTTTGGCCAACATTTATCTGCACTTTTTTTTTCTTTTTCTTTTTTTTTTTTTGTAAACTGTACCTGCCACTGGCTGTGAGAGTCAAAATGAGTCAGTGCTGTTAAAAGTCTATGATGCGAGTTTGTAAGTATTTGTTGACCTGTTGGTTGGTAAGGTGAGGAAAAGACTAATCTGGAAGCACCGTAGACTCCTCCCCAGCATCAGTCACTGTATTTGGCCAGTTACATTTTGTACAATCAAGATGTACATCTGTGTTGATGGTTGTATGGATGTGAAAGGGGTTGACCGAGGAGTACATGTGCCACTGCATAAAAGGGACAAAGAAATGTGTCTTGAAACATGATGATGTTGCTGTAAAAGAAAACTATATTTTTTTGAATTATGTAACACTCAGCTTATAACTTTTTTGTTTTAGTTTTTTTTTTTTTTGTGGTAAGTCATATTGGTCACAAGACTCTGCTTATCATTTACTTTTCATGCTCGGAGCCTTAACATTTTTAAGCGATTTTGTCATCAAAACCGTTAAATAATTGCTGTACTATACCTCAACAGCATAATCAGGGAAAAGACGTCCCGTGCACCCTCAACCCAAGGGAAGTCAACATCATCACTGGCTGAAGTGAAGAGGAAAAATATTGTCTGAATATGGTTCTGAGCCAAGTGCTATGATTTGTTTAACTCTGCTAATGGTTTGAAAGCAGCATTCTAACTGTACTGTTCCACTGATGTCCAGCAGAGGTTGTTATTTCTTTGCTCAAACCAATTTAAAAGAAATGTAGCATTCACTGCTTACTGAAATCAGTTTAGGTGCATCACTTAAAATATGTTTGTTTCTCATCCTTTCTTAGCAGATTCAGTTAATTGATCTTTTCTTTCCCTCATCCTGAGTATAATGCTAAGCTTTAATGTAGGAGCATATAATAACTGAGAACGCCTCAAATGTGTAACCTGAAAAATTAATGTTACTGATTTACTGTTAAAAGTAGAAAAAAAAAGACGAAACAAAAGAGTATACGGTTTCTGTGCGTGATTTTTTTAGGACCTGCTTGCTGTTGTGTGTGTGTTTGTGTGTGAAAGAGGGAGTCTATCATGTGAGGAATTGAGATTTATATAATCATATAACAAAATGATTTATGAGAATATATGAAATACTAAAAAAAAAAAAAATTACAAGGCAAACATTTTAGTCACCCCTGAAATGAATATGCATTGTATGGAAGGTCACTATCTATCACGTTCTTAGATTTGATCATGGTCATTATTAAAATAATACTATATGTTGTAACTGGTGTTTGAAGGTCTTGTTTTTACTGGTTTGTCATTTGTAGGAGTTCCATTAACTCTTTTTACTTTTTCTCAACTTTCAGATGCGTAAGTGTTCAGAAATATCTAAAGCATTGAGCATCTCTAAAAATGCTATGTAAAAAGCCTTTTCCCTAAAACAGCATTAAACTCATTAATTGAAATGTAAAGGCAACTTGAATGCAGCTTCTGTTAGACCAGGAGACCAGTAACCAAGCCTGTAAAGAAATATATTTCATTAGCCTTTAAGAAATAATACAGTATTTATGTACATCATTGGTCCATTAATAGTCAGTTGAGCCTTAACATAAAACACAGTGTGATTTGGGTGGAAAAGGTCAGTCAATGTTGTGCAAGTAAGTTTATGTTAGCAGGGCTGCATTCATTTCCTTTCACTTTTAGGTACATTTTGGCCTTTGTATGTACAGTCAGCTCCAGAATTAATAGCGAACAATGTATAAAATAACGTTATTCAAACGGTTTGTAATATTAACTTTGTTTTATTAAAAAAAGTTCCAATTATTGGCACCCCTGCATTCTGTACAACCTCTTTGTACGATACAGACAGAATATCTACGATCAACAGGATTGAGGACTCCTTTTCTGCTTTTCCCCACTTGTTTTCAGTCATGTTTTCAGGACTAATTGCAATGTGAAAGATTGATTCTGTGTTTGTTTTGTTTTTTGTGTATATTCTGTCCCTTTTTCTTTTTTTTTTTTTTTTTTTTTTTGTCCTGCTGTAGGATTACAACCTAGTTGTAGCTATATGGAAGAGGCAGCATATTTTCATTTAAAACATGAGTCCATGATGGTTAAGTTTAACTCGCAGGTTTTTAAGTGTCTCTTAATAAAATCAATTATTTCTGCAGATTATCCACTGTATATAACATTTATGAAACAATTAGGTCTTTTTTGTATAACCAATTATTCTTTGTTTTCCAATTACCAAGATGACTTGGACTGTTTGTTGCCATAATCCTTTGTCTCCTTTGACCTAAAAATCCACCTTTGGTCAAGGTTTATATCCACACTCCAGTTGTGTCAGATTTTAAATTGCTGACTTTTTATTTTTATTTTTTAGAAAATCTCCAACCTTAAGAGTGCTTTTTCCTCAACATCCTTCTCATTACTTGTAGTATATAATAAACTTGCATCATTTGCATCAAGATAGATGATGGATAGATAAATGATCAGGCATTTGGTGGCTTTATTTTGGTTTATCACCTATTTTTTTTTTTGTATTATTATATTTGCATATTCTCTAATCTTGCTCATGCTTCTCATGATAATATGATTATGGGTCTGTGGCTTCTGCATATCTATGCACCACTTAAACAGGAAGTCATAGATAATTTAAGGGTTCCTAAACTTTCAAACCTTAATAAAAATATAAATGGTACGAGTATGAGTTGACTTTGTTCATAACATATGTATAAGGGTGCCAGTAATTGTGAAAATTGTTTGTTAAATTAAAGATTAAATCCTCCTATATTTCAGGCTGCGATTATGCTAATTAAACAAAATCATTTGTAACATTTTGGGGCTCTATCTTTTTTCCACGGGTGCTAATAGTTCTGGAGCAGGCTGTAGGTCAGATTCGTTCAAAAACAAGATTGTTGTATTTGAGAAATTGAACAAAATCTAATAAAACAAAAACTGTGTTTTTACCTTCACAGCATTGTCATGCAATTAGCTTGAGGAATTAGCATATTTATTCTCTTAGATTAGCATCTTTCACTTTCAAGCCTATCTGAGCATGTTTTCTAGAAATGATCGAATTCATCTTTCTAATTAAATGTACTATATTTCTGTTTAATTTCAAAGACAATGTCGAGTCTATAAGGTGTTAAACCCATATAAACCAGAGCGCTGATGAGGCGATCTTATAGCCTACTAAGCTAATACTGCGGAGCTGCCATCATCACAATACTGACCTTGTACGTTATTCTGTTAACAGGCATCAATCCCAGTCATTATAAATTGCTTTATACAACAAAAACGTGTTGAGAAAAAAAAAATCAGCAAATATTTTTGAGGTCTTTCGGTTATGTCACATTCCCTGTGCGACCTCTGTATCATGTTCCGACTAACAAGAAGGTCACAGGCTTTCCAATGAGACCAGTGCATCCATTAGACAAAGGAAAGCAAACGGGAATTAGAGAGGGCCACAGTCATTTAGGATAATATATGTTTTATTTTAAATAAACATAGAAATGACAATGACATAATGTGACATTGGTGTGCTGCAAAGAAATGTAATTCAATCATTTATTTCCACGATGAATAAGAGCGCTGTGGTATTATATTGCACTGAAACAAAATAAAGGCCAAAGAAAGCAGAATATTTGGTAATTGGACAAACTGCGTTTATTATTCATAAATGTATTGCAGTCACAATGCATATTCAGGATCTCTCTCTTTATATATATATATATATATATATATATATATATATATATATATATATATATATATATATATATGAATCCGGTATATAGCCGGTTTCCTGCATACGATGACAAAATCAGACCAAACACCCCAAGTCTTTTTAGTGGTCCTTCTAATGGACGGTCGAGTCATTATCCAGCCATTTACTGTAAACCTAATCTCAGACCATTTAACTCCGAGCTATAGGCTACAGCTCACCCGTCTGATGTTCATTAGCCATCTGATGCTCTTATGACACGTTTACTGTAATGTGAGCGGACTTTAAAGAGCAAGGAGGAGGGGCTCTAGCTATCAAAGTTGCTTCTTCTATAGTACATCAATTTGCCTCACACGCTTTTGGGTAAGCAACAACAAAAAAAAGAAGGAAATAAAAAAAGCCCTGTACTGCCATGAACGTGTAGAGGCTGAGCGCTTCTAAATTCATCTCACTGCTTTGGCTCATTCGCATCCAGCAGATGAATCCCGCAGTTTTCAAGGAGCCTCTCTTGGCATTCACCGCGTGCCTTAATTGTATCGGATATTAAATCAAGGTCCGCCGTGAACACGCAGAGCTGGAGCCCGGGCTCGACAGAAGCTGCAATCTGCCGCATTCAGTCAGTGACGATTAAAAAGCTCCTCTCCGTGTCCCTGCTCGTTCATATCCAGCGCAGAGCGCAGCTTTAACGCGTCGATTGCAGGCGCACTAAAAGCAGGCCGTCGGCCTTTTTCTCACTGCACTGAAACACGGACTTGTGCAGCTCGCATCCAAGCTGCTATTGTCCCTCAGTCAACCAGGCTTTTTTTTTTTTTTTTTTCCTCTCTGTCTCTTTTTGAATACACCCCTGATAATCTCTAAAGCAAAACCTAAAATCTCTCACAAATACCAATTTAATCGATATTGTTCTACAGGTATGGGAATCCTTTAAAAAAAAAAAGATATACATGTATACACTGCTAAGACATCTGCATCCTTATCACAGATCACATAATCCCTATATAAAATCTCGGTCCCTTTGGTGTCTGTAGATTGCATCTTTCTGCTTATTAGGGTGGTAAACAAAACGTACCATTACCACGTACATGAACATCCTCCTATTCCTCAAATATGAAAAATAAAAATAAACCTTTCACAGCCCCTCCCCAAAATTTTCCCAGCAAAAAAATCACTATAAAAAAAAGAGCTCTCGAGTTCGGTCCTCAAGCATCTCCGTAAACAAAGGTTCCTTCGCCAAGGATTTTTTTTTTCTTTTTTTCACTCAACCTGACCGATCTCTCTGCATCCTGCTGGATACGCGCCCTGCAACTGAAGCGAACAGGCACGAAAATGGAGCTTTATTCCCGTTCGTGATCAGATCAGCCTCTGCCGCAATGTTCAGCTCTGCCGTCGTGTGCTCAGCTCCAGACTTGCGGAGATCAGCGCTTCCTTGTGCGCTCTCGCCCCGTTCTGCTGATGATAAGACTCGGCGCAAAGAGGATTACATTGGGACAAGGTGACGTCATGACATGGACCGCGAGTCCCTCCCCCCTCCTTCTAACCCGTTATAACCAAATCCCCATCAGGAGAATATGCCCTTGAAAATCAGCGACACTGACATTCACGGAGAATCACTTGATTAAAAGAAAGGAAATAAATGAAATAATAAATCAAAACAGGAAGAGTAGGTTACAAAGTGTCTACATCCACAACGCCACATTGTCTTTACTGTCCCTGAGCACAGGTTACATACAAATAAATCTTCAAAACCACCTACTACATTAAGATACCACCAAATAGATTCGTGAAATAATGTTTTTACTCTGAAATCGTATTTAAAAATTGCTTAAGCATGTGGCAAAAGTCTACTGAGCTGGTAAACATATAGGCTTGGGTTCTGCAGCACTGATTAAACGACGCAGAGCCCAAAACCAGAAGCAAAATGGCGCAGGCACCTGCTCATTCCTCATACTGCGACCTGATCTCATCTTTTTCCTTACACCATCCCTGAAATGGACTGCGGCGGATATCTATAGCACTGTATTCACGTGTCCGCCGCTCAGTGCTGCAGGATCTTCTGGTTTGTATTCTAGGCACTTTTACTCCGTGTCCTCATCATGGCCTTCTCCCGGTCCGTTATTTAGGTGCCGCTCGTTATAGTGTCCGGAAATTTGCTTAAAAAAAAAAAAAAAAACGTGGTGCGGTTTTCTTGGTGTTTTAGGGGGGGACTGTCCTTTTACGGGTGGTGAAGGGAGGAGCCCCCCACTTCCGTCTCTCCCTCTGCATTACAATACGACCGCAGCTCATTGATTTCCATTCATTTGGCCTGTGTGCTGTGTAAGGCTCTTTGAGTGGACAGTCCGAGCAGGGGCCTCTCCATTTACACCGAGCCGTGACCACAACACAGTGCTCAGGGAACATACAGGAGCTTTAGTCATGCAGAGAGATATGACTGCGAGCTATTGTTATTTACGAGAATTGAAAACGAAACCCGTTAACGAGACATTGAAAGAGAAAAGAGAGTTCAGCTGCAGTAACAAACCGCTTACTGACCTCTTTCTGGTAGGCCCAGGTGTTCGAACCATCAGCTATCGAGAAATGCACGTGTTTTTTCTACACTTTTATAGTTAGATACAAAAAAAAATAAATAAAAATCTATACCAATTCATTTCATGTCATTTCTTTTTATTTGAATGATTTCCCACGTTTCTTCCAAAACTGTGAATGTACAAAATAATATATTAATGAGAAAATCTAAGTCCCTTTAATATTATTCCAGTTATTAGCTTCTAAATTTAAACTGGGTCAAACTATTGACCCAATTAGACAAGATGACAATCCCCAGAAGTGGACATTAAATCCAACCTGGTGTTCCAATCCTACTCCCTGTCCCTTACCACATCTCTCTTCTGTCTCTTCTTCACACACACACACACACACACACACACACACACACACACACACACACACACACACACACACACACACACACACACATGCCTTCCACCCTCTATATCCTCTGTTCTTCAATCTTCCTCCCACGTGTGCATCTTTGAGTAGCACGAGACCCACTCTGGCCCACATGGTCTCGGATGATTGGCTCAGCTGCTTGATTCAAGTTTACTATGGCAACCATGATTCAGTCGCCCGGCAACGGCTTTTCTTTTACCCCACTAACTAGTCGAAGTCCCCCCCCTGCCTTCCCATCACCAACAGTCCACGGTGCAGCGGGTGGTATAAGGCGTAAGGATGAGTGGGCCGGTCTGATCTATACTTCAGTATTGATTGTCTGGACGGTGACATAAGAAGGCTAGTAGCAGAAATTGTGGCCTCTAAATTACATGACCTATCTAGTAGACCAGACCCTGTATAAAAAAAAATGTGCTCCCTTTGGTTTTATTAGATTTATTCTAACGTAATTAGTGTCGTTGTGACAATCGTTTATTGTAGGCTTGCTTAACTGGTCAAAAACACACCTGTCATATCAATTTTTACATTTGTTAGTACAATCATTGCTGTGAAAATATGTTATGTTTCCACTTTGGATTTGGACGAGTACAGATTGCGATAATGACATCATATGTCCAAATGATTCTTTTTGTTCTCTGTTTCTTGGTAATGTAGACTGACATGCGTGCCTCCGATCTGCTACAGATTTTTACATGACTCATTACTTTTCTGAACAGCTGAGGCATATTCCAAAAATACTGTAGATTTTTCACAGGACTGATTTCAAGCATTATCTGTGCTTCAAGACTCAAGAGTTTTTGTATTATTTACCATAATCATTTTTGCCTTATTTGAACAGATTACCTGTACCTTGCTTTTTCAAGACACAAATTAGGCCAGACACCCCCTCAGGGTGAAAGGTCATATGCAAATTCTGCTCTGAGGGTGTGTCAGCATCTGTGTGCATGTGTGCAGATGGGTGTGCCTGCCACGCTTATTCATGCTTTAATTTCCATATATTAATATATTAGTTACCCTCCAACCCCATGTCCTTATCCACCATCTATTTTTCTTATGCTTTGTTCTCAGACCCCATCCCCCTGTAGAGCACTCCTGATATGAGCTCTTAATTGTGATCTGTGTGGGGGTTGTAGTTTCTTATTGTTTTTTTGTTTTTTGTTTTTTTTTATTAATAGTATTGTTGTAATGAAAAGTTTTGATTTTGTTACCTTCTCATTTCTTTGTAATCTTCATAAAATGGTGATGATAGATAAAAATTCACTGATCACGTGTCTAAAAAATGAGCAATGTTTAGAAACATTGTTAGTAGAAACAAATTGAAGCTCCTATCCACCATTAAGCAGATGTGTTTCTACCGAATGCTTGATTGCATTCCATCAACCCCCTTCTTATGAAGAGACTGTGAGGGTCTAATTTCTAATCACAGACATTTGCATTTGAAAATGATGACTAATTAATCTCGCTCATTTAGGGTATTTCACACAAGTGGGAAGAATATAGTCATTTATTATACTGTCTATTCAACAGAAATCAAATCAGCCCCCCAAAAAAGACAATCAGCCTCCTGTTTTCCTTTTAGGTAATTAATTAAAAAAAAAAAAAAAACAATAGTATGATATGAAGTGGACACCAAGGAAAGCCTAAAAATGGATTTTCACATAACCAAAATATTCATATAAAACCAATATAAAATGTAATGTGAATATAAAGAAAAGCTTTGAAACTAGTTTTATTAATAATGCCATAAACAGTACATTATTATATATATATATATATATATATATATATATATATATATATATATATATATATATATATATATATATATCATGTGTTTGTGGTTTAACTAAAATGTAAAAAAAAGAAATATTTGTAAATATACAACATCTTTCTGGCAGCTTAATTAATGTCATTTATGTATGTACTTTTTTTTTTTTTTAAGTAATAGCAATTAAGCATTTTTATATATAATACATTTTATTTTTATCGAATTACATGCAAAGAGTATTAGTTTAAAATACCAAATTTATACTGTTGAGTAAACAACAATATGTAATAAATACACTTTAAGCACCTTTATTACAAATATAAAAGCTGTGCCTGTTACATTTTCCATTATGGTTGACAATTCTTCCGGCTTAAGACACATAGTGTCCCACAGAACGTCTGTCAAATCTCACAATCAACTTCTCATCTGAATCAAAACTCAAAGTGCAGTTTTTTCCCTCAGTGCTCTCACTGTAAAACTCACAAGCCCAGTCTCCTATAGCTGAAAGATTACTAAAATGATGGGAAGGGAATTTGATCACAAAGACTGCAGAAGGCCCAGACACTTTTGAATCACCTTTCGGATATCACACTCTTATGACTGAGCCTGGTCTTCTTAACACTGTATAATACATTGCATTGTATATACTATCTTTCTCTGTTATATAAACCCACCGCACCTCACTGCTTGTACGGAGCTTTTACCAGATTCTTTGTGCTGCTGGATTTTAAATATCTATAAGGGGTTATATAAAGAAAATAGCTGTTGTGATGATGATGATTTCCGGTTTGAGTTCGCCTATTGCACAAGCCTTCACTAATTTGTTCAAACATCTCATACACCGTAAATTATACATATAAAACAATCTCTCGAAAGAGGACTCATAAAACATGGTCTACAAACCTCAGTTGTTTTGATGGGTTGTGTTGTTTTATAACTACTAAAATCATCATTATTATTTATAATATAATAGAACTCGAGCATTAATGCAATAATGTTTAACAAAATAACAAATGGAGGTCATCTAATCTATTACCCCAAAAACATGTGACATGCTCTGTGTAAAAACAGACTGTTTGTGCACACACCCTGATGTGATTGGGCAGGCCACTAATCCCTGGGTAGATGTTATATAGACGAGCGGCACAGTGACACTTATAACGTGCTCAGGTGGAGGTGATTGTTTTCTTTTCTTGAAACAATGAACGCAGCTGGAAACACTTTGCCCGGTTTTGGCCACAGGTCATCCTGCCGTGTGTTTCGTCAGTGTCGACGCGGAAAAGAGAGATACGCCCTAACAAACAAGAACCAACGATGCTCTCAGTCTGCTGGCGAAAATAACAAACGGATTCAGCATCCTCCAGTATCCTTCTGTATCCTCCACAATCAATCCCGAAGCCTCGCGCTTCATCGTTATCGCGCGATGGCGCATGCGCGCCGCTCTGAACGCTCTGCGGGCCGTGATATCCTTACCGGTAAATAATAATAATAATAATAATAATAATAATAATAATAATAATAATAATAAAATATTAAAATAAAACAGCGAGAAATTGTCATAGTTCGCCCCTCATGCAGGCTTACACCTTGTTAATGTGATGCGCAAGTTTTGTATTTTCTGTACATTTAATCAGCTTTTATATATACATGTTATGGAGTATAGCATGATATTATTTGTATCATTTAATACCTTAAACATGTGACACCTTTTACCCCCAAAAAATGTTTAAAATATTCGTCTAAAAATTGTCTATTTTTTCCTGTGTGTGAATTATTTTACTTCACTAATGCTGATAAAGACAATGTTAAATTACAAATGGTCTATAAAACAAACTGCAACAAATACAAAAATAAACATAAATAAACGTTATTTATTTGTATTATTATTTTGCTTAGAAATATTAATACACAAGTACGAGTAATCAAAGCATGATAATGTTTATATTTTAGTGTGTCCACGGAAAATTCTGACCCTAGATTATTATTGCCGATTTGGAAATGCATTTTGTAAAATATTTATAAATACTAAGAGCCGAATTTAAAATCTTACCCGGGTCACGTGGTATTCAAACCCGCATGTCCGCTCTCCTCTCTAGTCTATATTCATGTCATTTATAGCACTGCGTCTTAGTCGATCAAACGTTTCATTGTTATATATTTATATATGTGCCTGCATTTTTTACGTCAATATATATATATTAATCAGATTTCGTATGAAACAAAAGGAAATAAATTCAAAAATAGTCTCAGCGCCGAATTTAATAAATACAAATAATTGTTTTTGATATTTTTAATTATACTATGAAGGAATATAATATTAAAATAATTTAATTATGATCATTTGAGATCGACACCCCCCTCAAAAAAATAAACAAACAACACAAAAAGATGTATATGTCTTTATATTATGTATAATTCAGACCCATTATTTAACGCGATTGAAATTGATAAAGAATTATTTGGCAACATGAACAGCTCTGCCACAGCAACTGTGACGTCATAGCGCTGGCCAGTCGCATAGATCCTCGGAAATCTCGTTCAGAGCGCATAATTCTATCGCGTGATTTCAGAACCAGGCCCAGCTCCATCGTCAACACTTATTTTGTAAGTATTTGGTTATAAATGTCAGTGCGTTACATGTTTTAATGCAACAGAAACGGGATGATATTCGTATTATGAATCTATGCGCGTCATTTGGCCTCCAGATACCTGCGGTTTTCTGTGTCGTTTCAGTGACAGTCGTTTTGAGTTCCAGGCTCGATTGTTTTGCTTCCTCTTGACGCCGCCATTATTTTGTCCCCCACCGAGAATAAGATCAAATTGACCGCTTTGTTACGAATTAAGTTTTAAGTCGTTTTTAACACTTCTAGTCGGTGCCATGTTTGCATTTCCAAAACCGCATGTCCTGAAGTGAAGTGTACTTCACCCGGGTTTAAGTGAACGACGAGACGAGGCTGAAAACACCGCGAAAATACGAACCCGCCGCATCACGCTGCTGCTCCTTCATTCGTTCATCCACCGCTGACCAGCTGTTGCATGCACATGACAAGAACATCCCAGATGCTCCAGATCTTTAACAGAAACTGTCCCATAGTTTAAATCGTATCTTTGTCATGATGGCTGATTATCTTGTTGCATTCTTTCTCGACTTTAATTGCAGTTTTATTAGAGAAACGTCTCCAGTGGCGGGTTTATGATGAGCTACGCAGAAAAGCCAGAAGATATCACGAAGGAGGAGTGGATGGAGAAGCTGAATAATGTGCACATCCAGAGAGCAGATATGAACCGCCTCATTATGAACTATTTAGTAACTGGTATGTAAGTTTCATTGACGTGTTCTCACTGTCCTGTGTAGGATTTATGCATGTATGTGAATACTGTAGAGTAAAGATGCCCAAATTAGAGCCTGAGGGCCAAAGTTGGCCAGCGGTGACCTTTTATTTGGCCAATCATGAAATATATGAAAAGAGGACAAAAAGGGGAAAATGTTATTTTGGAAGAACTTTTGAAAAATGAAGAGCTGTTTCATGTTTTTGTACAATAAAAAAGCTTGCACAAAAGATCCAAAGTATAATGAAATCATAAATGAAAGGAATCATGGCAACTGAACAGAAGAGGCTTTTTGCACATATACATTACAGCACAGTGAAATTCATTCTTTTCATGTTCAAGCTTGTTGAAAGCTGGAGTTAGCAATAATACTGCACTCTGAAGCAAAGAAAGTATGAGCCGTGTTTATGGACCTAATGGTGGTGCTGAAACCCACAACTTTATGATTCCAGACCCTTAACCACTGAACCATCACTGATCTTGAGAATCATTATATAATTTTTGGTACAATGAAACGTTTATTTTCAGCCCCCGGCCCTCAAATTTGATTGTTGGCCCTTCATCGGAAAAAGATTGGGCATTATAATACGTTTCATGTGTGTTGGATAATAAAACCGCTTTACACATGAGCTTCATGTAGTTCTGAAAAAGGTGAAGGGAATTATGATGCTCTTTTGCCTGTATCTTTTCCACAGGCACATTTGTAATTTTCTTGCATGTCCACTGAAAAATAATAGTATTCATTTCCTTTTTTTATTACACTCCAGCTCTGTTGAATGATGCCCAACATTGTTCAACTTAATGCACTTATGGAAAATGACTTATTTGTAGTCTGTATGTGATCACATAGACAAAAGACACTTGGGTAACCAGGGTTTAAACAGCCAGTTTTTATTTTACTGTGTTAAACTGACTAACAGTCTGATGTGACCTCACAGGCAGAACATAAAGACAATGTTTAAAAGTACAAACTATAAATCTAAGTGCCTGTCATTTGGTAAAATCTATGCTACTGAAAGCATTTTAGCACTTTACAGTTAGCAGCCCAGTTGTACATACTAAATCAAGCAAATAAATTGCCAGAAAGTTGACAGAAGTTTGTTTTTCCACAGAGGGTTTTAAAGAGGCTGCAGAGAAGTTTCGGATGGAGTCAGGCATTGAGCCCAGCGTGGATCTGGACTCTCTGGATGAGCGGATAAAAATCAGGGAGATGATTCTGAAAGGGCAGATTCAGGAAGCCATCTCTCTCATTAACAGCCTTCATCCAGAACTCTTGGACACCAACCGATATCTCTACTTCCATCTTCAGGTAAATAGGATTATTATTTATTTGTATTATTTCTATCATGTAACAAAAAAACAGTAAATTTATTTTAAAAACTGAGACTGACTTAAACTAAAGAAATTTTATAGAGTGGGCCAAAGTTCTCCAAAACAATGTACCAGACTCTTAAACTCCTACAGAAAATGCCTACTTTAGCTTATTGTTGCTGAAGGTGGTTCTCAGTATTATCCAATTATAGGGTGTACTTAATTTTTAACCAGATTTCTGACTGTGAACTTGCTTGTGTTTTTTACATGTTATTTAAGTATTTAAATGAAGAATTAAATGAGGGCATATTTTCTTTTATTTATCATTTTATGTATTTTAATTTTGTTTGCACAGTTTTAGTATGGTAGTTTGCGTCGGATGAAAATGGCTTTCAGTGCTTAGTAGCTATTACCGGATAATATTCAACTTTTCACCGTCAGATAAAAGGGATGTTTGGACCTCTTTACCCTAGAGGTGTGAAAGTGGAGATATAAGACTGTTCCCATTGAGCCCTGTCTGAAATACAGATATACGTTTTCCTCTCCTGCAGCAGCAGCATTTGATCGAGCTGATTCGTCTGCGGGAGACGGAGGCTGCACTGGAGTTTGCACAGTCGCAACTGGCTGAACAAGGTGAAGAGAGCAGAGAGTGTCTGACTGAGATGGAGAGAACCCTGGCCTTGCTGGCTTTCGACAACCCTGAAGAGTCACCTTTCGGAGACCTTCTGAATATGATGCAGCGACAGAAGGTGAGGGTTTTTTGGTTCTGTGCAGTCCAGAATTTCAGCTTATTTATTTATTTTTTATCAATTTTTATTTTTTTAAATAATATAAAGCGTGTTGGAAGTACAGTATTTGTGACCTAGTAAGTGATGCACTTCCACGTGGTTGTCCACATGATGTAAATGAAAACTTTATTCATCTAACCAGGCTTCTTTTATTGCTCTGGGGGTCCAGTTGTGATGCTCACCTGCCCATTGTAGATGCTTTCAGTGGTAGACTCTGTGTCCTGACACATTTTGATTATAGCAAGCATTAACTTTGTCTGCTCTTCTGTGAGTTTGAAAAAGACAGGCAGCTGTCTGGTAGCTGCTAAATACCGCATCCTGTAAAGATACCACAAGATCTGTGGTATTGAAGGTGCTCTGACCATGTGTGTAACCATCAAAGCTGCACAGATCCTTTAGCTGGCCAATACAACACCTTCAAGAATTGAATCTGCTGCTTAATATATTCCATCCTTTGACAGTGATAATCAGTTTTTCACCTGACTTTTAGCTAGTTTTAATAATAAGAATGGTGTAAAAAGTAAAACATTTCTGTTCGGTTTGTTAAATGTATTTAAAAGTCTCTGGAAATGCGCTCTGTTTATCCTCCACCAGGTGGCGTAATCGTGTGAAGAAACTTTCAAGCTAAGCAAAACATGTCTCTTCTTGCAGGTTTGGAGTGAGGTGAACCAGGCAGTCCTCGACTATGAAAACAGGGAGTCAACACCAAAACTGGCCAAACTGCTGAAGCTCTTGTTGTGGGCACAGAATGAACTTGACCAGAAAAAAGTCAAATACCCCAAAATGACAGACCTTAGTAAGGGCACAATTGAAGACCCTAAGTAAGAACTGGCGACGAAATGGACATCTGTGCCGTACTGAAATATTTCCCCTTATTTATAAACAGTCAGTAAATGGACCATATATATGAATACGAACTAGCAATTTGTTTGTCTCTCATACAGGAGATCTAACTTAACTGTATATTGTATTATATTTTGAAAGCAGATATGCGAATCAAAGTAAATATATGAAAAAGTAATTTAGCTTGACACCCATTTTCAGAATAAAATGTAATCCTATAGACCTTATTTTCAAATATCCATGTCGTAAACATCCGCATCATTTTGTTTTTAAGTTGTTTTTTCTGTTCTGTGTTTTTCTTGGGTTTTTTTTGTTTTTTGTTTTTTGTTTTTTTTACATTTATTGAGTGCTGCTTATTAAGGTTGTAGGGGTGTAACGATCGGGCAGTCTGGATCATTGCATCAAATTAAACCCAATGACAGAGGAGCCGTGGCAACAGTAATTATTGTTGTTCGTAATTAAACGGATAACTCTTATGTAAAAAATGATATTGTAAACTGATTGTATATAAGCTAGCAAGTAAATTGCTATTAACACTGATGCCTAAAAAAGTCTTTGTGTATTTCTTTATTTACAAATTAAAGGCAGGCTTACATCAGGCACTAAACAAATTGAATTGAATATTAATTGGAGGCTACTAAATTGAATCTGATTCAGTGGGATCGACAAATATATAATCGCAGCCTAAATTTAAATATAGAAAAATATATCTTGCGGTGTGCACTTTTCTACGTCGCTCTGAACAAGGGCGTCCGCTAAATGCCGTAAATGTGTTGAAGCCTGAGGTTTACACCCCTAGTTTTCATGAGTGTTAAGCTTTCTATATGGAAAGGCTCCTGAATTGTTTTATACTGGAAATCAACACTTTTGTCAGAAATTGTGCTTTATACAATTGCTGTGTTGTGATGGGGACACAGTCTTCTGGTTTGTTCTTCTGCTGTGCCTTGCGCTGGTTGGCTAGGGTAAAGTGAGAGTGTTTGTGTGAGAGAATGAAAACTAGCCTTGCATTTTTGCTTGGAATGGAAATAAACCTTGCTTAAATGGTGAGCAACGTAAAGTGAACATGCCAAGCACAGGAATGGGGGCAATTTGTTTTGTAGATTTAATAAGCTAATTTTATTTAAGTTCCACGCATTTTTAAATGCCTCAACAATTTGCTACATTACCCTTTTGATTTTAGATTTGTACATGCTACTGAAGTTTGTATTTTATTTATCGTTGTAATTTTTTTTTTTTTTACATTATTTATTCAAAATGCATTCTTCAACCTCTCCTGTTTTTACATTCAGATTTTCAGGTACAATAAAGAATTTCTTTGAAACAAAATGTGTATCCTCTTTTTTTCATAAAATACATACGCATACCTCAGGAGAATTTTTCAGCATGAGTATGCAAATGCATGAGCTATTATTGAAACATGTCATACCTGTAGTTCCTGTCCAGCGGTTCTCACAGTCTGGTGTTTTTCTTATCGAAAGTGTGTTTGAAAGTTTGGCTTAATCGACTTCATGCAGTGCAGCCTCACGAGCAACAAACAGTGCTGCTATTGAATGGAAGTTGAACAAAATGTTAAACATTTGCACACGAGCAAGCCTATGAAAACAGGGGAGAACAACGAGACAGGACCTTGGCCCAGGTGAGTTTTACTGTTGAGACTCGCACTTGAGAGAAGAATCCAGCAGGATATTTAATATAGTTAACTCTAGTTTGCATAGAATTAAATTTTTGGATGAATTGATGTAATTAATCAGTTATGATACCTTCATGTATGCATACACTATATGACCAAAGGTTTGTAAAGCCCTGATTACATCTTATTTTATATTTTGTGCTCTCTTTATGGTTTTAATAACTCCACTCTTCTGGGAAGGCTTTCCATCAGATTTAGTAGCTGTGGCCTTCAATGTTCATTCAGCTACAAAATCAGTAGTGAGATCAGGCACTATGTAATGGGAAGGAGGTTTGGTGTTCTGTCAGAATTTCAGTTTAACCAATGGTGTTGAATGGGGTTGTGGTCAGGAATCTGTACAGGCCACCTGTGTTCTTCTACTTCCGATTTTGTTATTGTATTTTACTTCTTCTTTTTTTTTTTTTTTTGTTGCCACGTTACACTAACATTTGTACCTTACAAACTGGCTAGGCAAGTCAAATTCTACCGATTGGTAGCAAAATAATGTTTATTTACAGAATATTTTATTTTCTATTAAATCGTTCTGAAAATTATATATGACCAGCAAATGTACAGCGACTAAATGACTTTTTCAGGCGAAGCTGTATTGGCTCTTAAAAACGAAATTCAATGTTAGTTTCGACAGGAAAACATGTTCAATGTAACTATAACAAATTGTATATGTTAATACCTGAACACATTTAAAAGCAGTGGTTGACAGTAACGAAATTAATGTAATTCGTTACTGTACTTAAGTAGTTTTTTCGTGTATCTGTATTTGACTCAAGTATTTTCCTTTGAGGAGACTTTAACTTCACTACATTTCTAAGTCAAATATCTTAATTTTTTTACTCAACTCGATTCCGCAAAATCAGTCGCTCCTTTTTATTTATGAGTCCATTATTATATCATATCACGGTGATGAATAAACCTGGTCGGGACTCGGTGGTCTGCACCCACAGAGAGGCGGGGCTGGGTGACGTCACGACCTCACGAGAGCTGAATCCAAATAAAATTATGCACAAACAAAAACAAGCTCTAAACCCTCAGGAGCCCAATTCAGAAAAAAAGAGAAAAGAAGTAGGGGGAAAACGTGCAAAAGATAAAGGTGTGTATGCAGCTCTATCACTACTTTAGCTTGCATAATATAATGATTTATAGTATGTAGTTTATTATAATGTGTGTAGCAACAAAACAATTACAACATAACTAGTCTAGTTGGATTGTAGTTAAAAAGCACTTATTGATTTGGTTACTTTTAATTGAGGTGATGTCATAAAGGTTTTCTGTGATTGTACTAAACAGGTCCTGAACTGTACATAAAATTTATTCAACAAACCAGTATCTAAAAAGATATCAAACTGATCTTCCTGAATTCTGTAGGTTTTTTGTGGAATGAAGGCTGACACTGTTATACATCTTATGTTTTCGAATGTATGTACGGGTTGAGGTTGAATGTTTATTACTATGTTGACTGGTACTAAAATTGAGATAAGGGGAAAAGATCATATTTTTTACTTGGATGAAAAAAAAAAATTATTACTTTTTTTTTATTATATGTTCGATATTTCATTGAATGCAAAATTGTTTGTCTTTTAATAAAGGAAAAATATAAAATAAAAAACAGGTCCTGAACTGAGTTCAGTAAGTCCAGCACAGTTTAAAATGCTCATGTAAAATACATATATTATAAGGATAGAGATGTTGTATGTATCTTATAGCTACAATTAGCCAAGGAGTTGTTCGGTTATTAGTTCTGATAAATCGTGAATTTAGTTGTGCAATAAACGCATTTAGGGTGATATTTCTTTTCCAGTTATTGCTTTTTCAGAGTAGTATGGAGACGGATTATGCGCTGTGGCGACCCCTAACGGGAGCAAGAAGAAAAAAAGGGTGATATTTATACATGAAATTGAACTCTCAGAAATACATCCTAAATTGTGGACTGCTCTGAGAATATCTTACTCATCCAGTGACGGTAGCTGAAGCAGAGCTGGAACCGCCATTACTCCTACTTATCAAGAACATAGAGTTCAGTGTCAGTCCTACATCAAGCAGAACATTTTCAGAGGAATAAATGGTGGAAGAAACTCCTGACTCGAACAGCACCCGTGGCCTCATTTGCTCGATTTTTCTTTAGGAAGGTTTCTGGGCTCATGATAACGTATTAGATATCAACCAGTGTTTAACTCCTTAATATCATTCTAATAATAGATTGTGCTAAGAGTAACATTAGGAAGAGTCTTGATAACAGAACTTTATAACTTTATACTTTATTTTAACTTTTACTGGAGTAATATTTACCTAATGTATCTCTACTTTTACTCAGGTACATGTTTTGTTTACTTCGTCCAACACTGTTTATCATTACTTTGAATATGCATAGAAATCAAATCGTACAAATAATGTAACAACGTGCAAAGTTTAGCTCAACACATTTCAGGTGTAGTAGTGAAAGTGTTCGATTATGTTTATAGGTATAAAGAGATATAAATAAAGATATATAAATAAAGTGGCGGAAACGGGCTTCCATATCCAGCTGTTCCTTTTTTTTAATCAATCTGTTTTTCCTACAATACTTCTTCGAAACAAATCTAAAACGAAACCCGTCATGCCCCATGCTTATAAATATTTAATTATATGCAAATTTATCTCGTCGAGCTTGTCCTGCCTACCTGTCGAGAACAAGTTGCGATCATATGTTTTTGTTTACCAACTTCCTACACAGTCTGTTCAGTAGCTGGGTTAACCGAATGAACCCAGTGCTGCAGGTTCATGGAACAGAAATCAGAAAGTGTCACTTCACATGCGGATAGAAACATCTGTGAGCACGGGCACGCGCTCGAGCCCGACAAAAAGGCGGGGAAAGAAGCTTTGGGACTCTGGCCCAGGTGAGGTGTCGCTAATTAAAAAATGATCTGCTGCCCAGTTTACGTAAAAGTCTGTAAAAGTCCATGTTTATCGATTATAAAGTCTAGCTCTTTAATAAACTGTACTGTAAGCTGTCATTACATTTAATGCATTTATTTGGTGACTTGAGCAGAACTTTGGTGGTGGTTTAGTGAAGAACATGTGAAGTCATGTTCATTTCTATGGAATGGAACTCAATAGATATAAATAAATATATATATAGTTTAGAAAGTGTGACCTATTAAGGTTAAAGAGTTTAAGAGTTTTAAGGTTAAAGTGTGTGTGTGTGTGTGTGTCATCTGAGTGTGTCTTGTTTGCTTTGTTTTTCCTTCTCTCTTTGTTCTGATACTTGCTATGTAGATTTGTACTTTAGAAATAAAATAAAGTGGCACCTAATGAAAATGAGTACATTGGTGTTGGTATGTTGAGCAACTGCTCTTTTTGTGGCCAAACCCACAAGCACAGCTAACTTTGCAAAGTGTGCAATTTACTTAGGGAGGAATATGTCAATATGTCAAGTATATGTGAAGGTTCAGACCATTAATTAGAGCAGCTGTGGGAAAGATCTTGTTAGGTGTAATTGAGGTGTATAAAAGGTGTATACATTGCATTTGTGTCCCACTCAGAGCTCCACAAAATGTCAGTGTGTTTGCATTCAGTGTGTTTGCATTCAGGGCAGCATATGTCTTTAAGGAAGAACATGCAAATGTCTTTGAGAAGGTGTGTAAGTAGCTATGGTCAGTCTGCTTGTAACCAGCCATCTTAGATTGGGTGTGTGAAACTAACCCCAGGAGTGGTAGAGCATTTCCAAAACCACATCTCATTGAAGTTTTTTCCATGACCAGAGTTCGGTAAATGTTCATCCTATTCATAAAGGCGATGGAGAAGTTCAAACCACAGCACTGCTGTGCTGCTCTCTGGTCCTTGACCAAAGCCTAACTCTTTTTTCCTCAAGGGGTGCTGTATCATGTCTGACCCCAACGTATTGTATTTTAACGCAATGTATTTTAAAAATCAGCATATGAAAAGGATTATTTGCATTGTATTGTGCATAACATCCTACATATAAAGAGTTCTATTCTATTATGGAGAGAAACCTGACTTACTGGTTTGATGGACTTGTCTGTTAAAGGCAGTACGCTTTTGCTAGATGAATCACCAGTTGTTTTCCAATGCTGTTGTAGGTCACTTGTGTGGACATGGACTTCAACACTGCTGCTGGTCACCTGCCTACTCCATTGGGCACGAATGGCCATGCCAGTTTGTGCAGCGACTATGGCAAAGCAATTTGGATGGAACAAGAAGGAGTCTGGATTGGTGTTGGGGGTCTTTTATTGGGGCTATTGCTTCACACAAGTGTTGGGAGGTTATGTCAGTGATAAGTAGGTAACATTTACCTGTGTACATGGTACTTCTGAGAAATAAATAAAAAAATGGAACCAATATTATTGGTTATTTTGTGTCTTTAATTAGACAGAACTTTGTCCATACAAAAAAAAAAAGAACTGTATCCAAACAAAAGTTAATGCAAATGACAAATATTTTGACAGAATTGGTGGTGAGCGAGTCCTGATAATTTCTACGTCTTCCTGGGCAGTAATGACAGCCATAACTCCTCTTCTGGTCAACTTGGGGCTCCCACCGCTTATCACCATTACGGTAGCCAGGTTCTTAATGGGCGTGCTACAAGGTGAGCAGATGTTAAATACAATGACACTCAAATGAGAAGGAGATAAAGTGTGTGTGTGTGTGTGTGTGTGTGTGTGTGTGTGTTAGCCTAATGTGAATTAGCATGCAGTTCAATTTTTATGTCATAAAAGATAAACCAACTTTTTACTATATACAATCTTGAAATGCTCACAACTGATTCTTAAGTTCAAAATGCTTATTGTCCAGGAATTATCACAGTATTTACCATTCAGAAGGTCCAGGTTTACCATACACTCTCTTAAGAGTTTTACATTCTTTTACATACATATTTTTACATTCATTTTACATAAATGTTACTTTGACACACAGCACCTACCTAAACATTGCTGCAGACCAAATCCTCCACCTCTCACATAGCAGCACATTACAACGTACAGAACATAAGGATCTGCTGCTAACATCACACCACAGCACACCATCAGAGGTCTATACTTGGCAGATGGTTTTAAAGTGTTGGCTGATTACTGTGCAAAAGCTTTGGGAAGGTGTGAAAAAATGATGTAAAGTAAGAATGATTTCAGAAATATACACTAATTATAGAAATATAACATTATGAGCAGTGAAGTGAATAACATTGATTATCTCTTCATCATTGCACCTTTTAGTGGGTGGGAAATATTAGGCAGCAAGTGAACATTTTGATATGATATGATAGAAGCAGACATATTGTCATGTGTAAAGATTTGAGTGAGTCTGACAAGGGCCGAATTGTGATAGCTAGACGACTTGGGTCAGAGCTTTCTTAAAACTGCAGGTCTTGTGTTTCCAGTCTGCAATGGTCAGCATCAAAAGTGGTCCAAGGAAGGAAAAGTGGTGAACCAGCGACAGGGTCATGATGCAAGTGAGGAGTGAAGGCTGGCCTGTGTGGTTTGATCCAACAGATTAGGCTACTGTAGCTTAAGTTGCTGAAGAAGTTAATGCTCAATGAGTCAAGACTGTTTTGGTGGCAAACGGTGGAAAAACACAATATAGGGCATAATAGATCAGTGGTCATAATGTTATGCCTGGTCGGTGTGTATTTTATTGGTTTATTTTGATTGATTTACAAAATGCAAAGTGAGTGAACAGAAGAAAAATCAGTGGTTTGTGGTTGTGGTTGTGGAAGGCACAGGTTATACACTATGACAAGACTGAACTCAGCAACAAGAAACAATATTGCATCAGCATAGTCTCTCAGGCAAAGATGTCAAGGCAGACTGGGGATTCAAGCTATTTTGAAAAAGCACAAAGACATGGAGAGTGTTAAGGACCGCAAGACAACTTAATGTCCAGTAGTGCCTTCAACAAAGGATCCATGTGGGACCCAAGAATGCCTGTTTATTGTCTGGAGAAGTCTGGCCAGCAATGGTCTTCATGGAAGAGCTGCAGCCAAAAAAAAGTCAAAAAACTATACAGTCAACCCTCGATAATTTGCGGTTCGGAGCTTGCAACTTAAATTTCACAATTTCAAAATTCACAGGTTCTCATTTGGAACCTAACAGCAAGTTGCAGGTTAACTTAAAATTTGCAGGAATCTGCAGTGGGACCGAATGTTCATGCATGTTAGAAATAACATTTTAAACTATGTTTTCACTAACAAATTTCATAAACATTTTTTAAAACAAATAATTGTATTATTCATTTTAAGTGATAAATAAAGCATTTATGTCCATTACTTCACATTTTCTGTTGAGTATGCATCAAAAACTTATTGGTGTAATGTCTAGATTAATTCACTAAGGTACCATAGGGGCTGTGGGGGTGCGTCCAAAGTTCGCGGGTCTTAGAATGTAACCTCCCACGAGTTCCGGGGGACCACTGTATCTCTGATGTGGAAAGAAAGCTAAGTGAGTCAACTATGTGTGAAAACAAAGGAACTGTGGTGCAAAAACTGGTAGCAGCTGATTTGGGCTGATATGTCAAAACTGTTAACATTTAGCTGTAGCAAATTTGTTTGGAAAGCATTACAAGAATTAGTGTCTGCAGGCAGCAATGAACCATGGTGGAGGTTCCTTGGAAGTTTGGTGTTGCATTTCTGCAAATGGAGTTGGTCAGGATTAATGGTGTCCTCAATGCTGAGAAATACAGGCAGGTATTTTCCATCATGCAACACCATCAGTGAGGAGTCTGATTGGCCTCAAATTTATTCTGCAGCCACACAACAACTCCAAACATATAGTAAAAAAACAAACTATCTTTAAAGTAGAGAAGAACAATAAATCCTGGAAATTAGTTTTGGCCCCCTCAGAGTCCTGATCTCAACGTTATAGAGTCTGTCTTGGAAGAGACAGAGAGTTTTAAGGCAGCCCACATCCACAGAAGATCTGTGGTAAGTTCTTCAAGATGTTTGAAACAACCTATCTTCAACGGGTGGTCAGACCAAATCTTAATTTGATTCAGATTTCTATTCTGTTCACTTACTTCCATTTTGTTAAATGATAAAATCAAACTATTAACACTTTTAAAAGAATACTTTTTGAAAGCATTCTTACTTAACAGCATTTTCTTCCACACCTGCCTAAAACTTTTGTACAGTTCTGTATTTATATTGATTTGCAATAGATATCACCTTAAATAACTGAAGTGTTTGTTTGACATTGTGGTGAACTTATACACCGCATGCAACAAATGAATCCAACTAGTTCCGACAGGTTATTATTGGGATAATGTTTTAAAGTATGATGTAATTGAGGCTATTTTTTTATACTCTTCTGTGTTGTAGGTGTTCACTACCCCTCTCTAAACAGCATCTGTGCACAGCGTGTCGCTGAGGGAGAGAGGGGCTTTCTGATGAGCATGTTAGGCTGTGGTTGCTACTTGGGGTGAGTGCACATGACACACCATTAGACACATTTATAGAAAAAACATTAACAATTATTAAAACTTTAGATTAATTATTTAATTTAGACAAATGTTGTACAAGTGTGTAATTTAGATGGTTCTCCTAGCCATTTACAAAAACCATTTACACATTTAGTCGGCACTGGCTTGCTCATTGGGGATAAGCTTTTAGGCACTAAACTTATAGATTCAAAATTTCTAACCTCTTGCTGTAAAGCTGCTTTGGGACAATTGTCCCAAATTCCATTGTGATATACTGATAAAACCGAATTGAATTGACTTGAGTTTGGGAACCATGTTAATGCTGTTTTTCCTTGCTTTATTAGAATACTGATGGTAGGGGCACTGGGGTCTGTCATGCTGGATTGGCGCGGCTGGGAAAGTGTGTTTTATGTACCTGGAGTCTTCTCTGTGCTATGGGCATTTTCTGTATGGAGGTGTCTACTCAGAGGTACACTTTAATATTAGAGAATTTGGAGCACTGTTTTTCTTATATTTCTGCTCAGCATTTGAAGGAGTTCCATAAATATTGAATGCATTAGAATTGTAATTCACCTAAACCATAGCCTATATATGTTTATATAAGGGCAGTGTTCCAGTATGATTCAACAATAACAGTATTCCAGTTTAATGACTGATTGACGGTCAATATCCAACAACACACATGTATATTTATGTTTGTGTGTGAAAACCCTACAGGACCACTATTCACATTTGATTCTTTATGGAGTAACACCGGAACTGCATCTGAAGCAACAATTTCTCAGATTACTTGGTGTCATCTTTTAAAGCAGCCCTGTGTGTTGTGAGTTAAAGTAATTTAAACATATATACTTTAGATTTTTCATATACATATATATTTATATATATATATAGGAGGAGCAATCGTTTTTGTCTCTTTTTTGCCACAGGGCTATGTTTTTTGCGCATATCTGCCACACTAGTGCACATTTCACACTTCTGTCATGGCTGCCAACATTCTTTGATGATACATATCCCAATGCAAAGGTAGTAATGTCTTAGATTCATATATTTGTAAAGCATTGTGTTGTAAACCTTAATGACCCTGAAATTTCTGTTTTTTTATTTACACTTGGCTTCATTACTTGATGCCAATCTGCGATAAAACAGAACTGGGTGTTTAATGTGATCCCCTGGCTTGTAGCCCTGCCTATTTCTGTGTTAGGAGGCTGTGTGTCAGATTATCTCATTAAAGAAGGTATGCTATCTTTGTTAATTGTTGCAATGTTTCTTTAAATCAAGATTAACAGCAGGGGTGTCAAACTCAAATTCACAGTGGGGCAAAATTAAAAACTGGGACGAAATCGCGGGCCAAACTCAATATTTATTGAAAATTTGACTGCAATTGTGCATGTTTTCCATCTCTCCAGATGTGTAATGTTGAACCTTTTCATATGGAAACAAACTTATGCATACATATTGAATCTGGAACAACCAAAGTTTAATATTATAAACACGAGAAATTAAATCTGAAATAAAACACATCAGTGGTATTTGTTTCGGTATTATGTCTCTCTCTATCTATAGACCTAATTCCTTTTTAATGTAAATCTTTTTTCACAGGGCAACAACACAGCAAATAATAATAATAATAATAATAATAATAATAATAATAATAATAATAATTTCCTTCAATTAATAAAAAAGCAATCTTTCAACTATTACCAGTCCATGCCTTAGGGGTAGAAAAAGTGCATAAAGACATCATTCATTCAAGCTCAGTTTTTACACTCTGATTTACTCTGATGCACATTGGTTCAAGCCAAAGTGCATCATGTCTGGGGTTAGGCTCTGAGCTGAGGAAATCCTCAGGATTGAGTGAAGGTGTTCATCAGTGAGACTCCTGAGTGGTGTTTTGTTCATCTTCATTAAAGAGAACAGTTACACACACAGATATGTGCTGGTGAACACAGAAAAGATTTGAGCAGCTTGGGCACGGAGTTGGAACAGTGTGTCGGGGAGGAAACATGGAAACTGTGCAGCACACACAGAGTCGTACTTTGACTCGAGCGTGTCTCTACACTGGAGTTCAATCAGCTCCATTTGGAGGTTGGTTGGTGCGCTTTCCAAGTCCACCACAAACGGATTACCGAGCAGTTCATCTCTGCATTTCTGGGCTTCAAAGTAGGCAAATCGGCGGGTAAATTCAGCGCTGATTACGCGGAGTTTTTCAGCGGTCTCGACTGATGCGCCAACGCGCTAACAAAGCATTCTGGGATTTGTAGTATTAGCGTTGTATGCGCTATATACTGGCGGGCCAGCTCTAATACACATTCGATATGATCTCGCGGGCCAAATATAATTACGCCTCGGGCCTGAGTTTGACACCCCTGGTCTAATGCATTCGAATCACTACCCTGAGCATGTTTTAATTAACATATCATTTTTAAATGTTTAATGTTATTGTGATACTCAAGAGTCATTTAATTTACTTTAAAACATTTTTAAATATATGTTACTAAGATACAATATGGTTTTTATCAAGTCATATAGCAGTGAAGTTAATGATGTGTGAAGAGAATTTTGTTTACACGCAGGTTTTGGTGCAGCTACTGTCAGAAAAATAATGCAGGTAGGTGCAAGAAAACATTACTACATTATTATACAAATATATTTATACAATATTATTATTATTATTATTATTATTATTATTGTTGTTGTTGTTGTTGTTGTTGTTGTTGTTGCTTTTGTTATGCAAAAGCCAAATAGTAATTTAAATAACAATGGTTTATTTTGTGTCCATAATGAAAAATTAAATATAATATAAGCAATTATAAACATAATAATGACAAAACACATAAAGTATTGTATATACATTACTGAAAATTATTTTGAGGAGAGATTGTGGGCTCAGAAAAGAATAAATAAAAGGTAGGCATCAGACAATGCTATGTGAAGAGCATTGTGTTTGGACCTTAAAGCTTGTATTTGTACCTTTGTCCACTTACAGTATATAACAGAGGTGAATACATTATAAATGTAATATTAAATGGTTGAAAAATATATCATATTACATTAACTGCATTAGTTCTATTTGATGAGCAAGGTATATTCCCTGCTGTAAAATGTCATTTTAAAACAGTGTTGCTGGAGAGTTCTGCCATTCTTCAAAAACAATCTTTTTTTCAGCTATTATTTTGGTGGAGGCAGTGTATTGCTCTAACTCTTTCTTGAAAATACCCCCAAGGGTTTTCTATCAGATTGAAGTCAGGTGACTCATAGTTTTCACTTTCTTATGTGATTTGCAGAGTGATTTGGATCATTATCATGATACCGACCATGAATTATATGATATAATTTTGTAAGCCAGTTCTTTAGTATATCTATAGACATTCAGTGTGGGGAGATGATAATCATCTTGGTATCATCTCTCTAACAGCTTTTGCACTCATATAGCCCCATATCATCACCCATCTCCCATGTTAATGCTTCGCTGTCAGGACTATGTGTCACTGTATCCAGGTTCACGTTAAATACACCATCTGAGCAGCACAAATTTTTCTTGGTTTCATCTGACACAAGGATGTGCTCCTGTTTTTCCATTAGACTTCTTCTCATGACCTTTAGCAAGATTGAACTGTACCATTTTTGTGCTGAAGAACAAGTTTATATTCTTGAAATCTGTTAGCACAGGTTAACATAATGCAATGTCTTTGGCACTGTCTGATTTGTCACAGCAACTGATTTCTATTGATAACGCAATAGACTTTCAGACTGTCCATGGCATCATTTCATTAAAAACAGCCACTCTAGCTCCAATTATAGCTCAGTAAATACCTTCTGATTATTGCTAAACCTGTGTTTCAGCTGGGTTTTATTTCATCACCAAGCTTTTTTAAAGCCTTTCAATCATATTTTCCAATTTCCCTTGGAATTATTATTTTTCATGTGAAGCTATTATGCAGACTTACACATAAACATAGACCTTAAATCCAAATGATGTTCAAACAATTAGGCTGAATTAAAATCATAGTTGTTTTCAATTTTGTTTCAGTGATCAGATGATTTCTATGTTTGTCAGTGATCATGGGTGAATTTTCAGTATTTGCTGTCTACTGTACCTGTAATTGGTCCTTAAAACTAACAGTAGTCCTGCTTAAGCGAAGTGCTCAGTATAGTTTAAACTATTCCTAAATGTCAGTATGACATACTAGAGCTGAATCTTTATAAATGCCTGCAGTCAGTGCAGAATTTATAGAATAAGTAGTTATTGACAGTGAAATACTTATGCTCTGAATGTCTAGTAAGGACATGTTCGGCTGAATTATGAAGTAGCTAACGCTTAAAGGCAAGCAGCCCATGGCATTTTTTTCCTGTTTTGTACCATATAACTTGCCTGTAGGCACATAGACAATTATCATGTAAGCCACAAAAAGCACCGCTTTGAAGCAGACATAGACTAGAAAAGATCTGTTCCAATAAAGACTGGTGTGGCTACAGGTTTTAGGTGTTGAGTAAGACTGACTCCACCTCATTTACGTCAAGGCATTTTTGTGGTTTTAATAGTAACTATTAACCTTGATGGACCTGTAATATTCGAAACTGCAGAGCTCTATTTGTTTAAGACAGTCTAGTTTCTGATTACATGTTTATGATTCATGATGGTTATGGTTACGATTTATTGTTTCAAAAACATGTGTTCAACAACTACTATTTCAACAATTATTAGTAATGAACAATTAAAATAAATAACTGAATAATATTTAATTATTAAGTGTTTACATTTTTGTGTGTGTGGTGTGTGTGTGTGCTTGGTTTCTTTTTAGTTCTGTGCAATGGGACTCAGCAGTGTGTTCATTTATTTATTGTGTAAAGCTACCACGTTTCTACATGCGGTGGTCTTTGTCACAGCAGCCTTTGGCTTATCTACCTTTAATAGCAGGTCAGAACAGCATTTCACCATTTATCCATTATATTTATTATACTCTCTCTCTCTCTCTCTCTCTCTCTCTCTCTCTCTCTCTCTATATATATATATATATATATATATATATATCTCTATTAGAGAGAGAGTTAGATTTAATAAATGACTAATAAATAAATTACTATATATGACGTACTATATATTGTTTGCATATTTATTTGTTTGTGTTTATTTTAACACTAAATGCTGAACACTAAATTGTTGAATGTCTGTGTCCATCTAGTGGTGTGGCTGTGAATGTGCATGATTTAGCCCCATCATGTGCTGGAGCTCTCTTTGGTCTGTCTGCCATTTTCACAGTGACTAATATTTCTGTGTAACAGATATTTGCTACATTTCATAGTTTTATGTCACTTTAATTTTTCCAGTTGCTTTTTTTAATATTTAAAGTGAATACAGATAAAGTGTTGATATAATTTAAAAGCAGTTTTATCTTTTTTATTTACAGGTGTTATGAACACTTGCGCTGCATTCGCAAGTAAGTAGACCAAGCAATAGTCCCTAATATACACCAGTTAATTGTTTAAATATATTCAATTCATAACATACATCATATTTATTTTATGAATGTGCATTATCATGTCATTTGCCATTGAAAATGTTTTACACTGAAATATTGCTTACAATTAACAAAAGAGTTGTGCATGCTTTGACTTTATATCATAGATCAATTATTTTAAATCACAGATCTTATAATTCAAGGGTCTCATAATATATGGACTAAACAAATCAACAACAAAAATGGGTTTGTTAAAGGAATAGGTATCACATTATCTTTTCTGATTTATGGTCAAGTTAACAACTGTCTTATTCTGAGCTGTAAAAACCACAGTTATGCTGTAACGAGTGCCTTCTAGCAGATATCACTTGAAGAAGTGTACTGTCTGCTGTTTTTTAAGTAAAATGTATTTGTTAAATCTTAAAAAAAATGAAATGAAAATGTGAAATGAAAATGAAAATATTAATTTTTATTTTTTCACATTTATTCTTTTCATGTCTGTGCACTCCACAGGTCTCCTAATGGTTTACATCACAGGACACATGATTGAAATCACTGGGTCCTGGCTAACTGTATTTGGGCAGCTCGTTTTAGTGAACATTTTTGGTGTGGTTGTGTTTATAATATTTGGCAAAGCAGAGCAGTTAGACCAAGTAGATCAGACTTCTAAGACGTTCATCTAAATACAGCATTGTCATGTTACTAACTGTTTCATGTACAAGGTATTTCATTTTGAAATATATTTGCACATTCATGATAATTTATTTATTCAGTGAACTTGAATGCAACATAAATTGATAAATACTTTTTTTGTACAGAAGTTTATATTTCAGTATTTATGTGTATTAAAAGTAATACCTAAGATTTTGAAATATACAACTTATTAAAGCTTTGTTATTTGAAAAAACATATTGGCATATCAATTGTTGTGAAATTTTAACTTTATGCTTTTGGCTTTGAAGAGAGAGAAACATAACACCATTTTATCTACCTAAAAGAACAACTTAAAAATTTTGTTTGGATGTAATACTCATTAGCCTGGAAATTAGATTTGATTACAATATTAAAGCTGATTTACAGTTTCACTATAAGGAAAAAATTATGAAAATGGATAACTAAATCAACATAATAGAGACCGACAATCCAAAAGTGGTTATCTCTAAAATATATTGACTTACCTTGATGGATCCTCAACCGGCTCACAACTCGGATCCCATCAAATTATACATGGAGATGCAGCCTCACAAGGTTCCCACCGACTGGTCCAAGGTAGCTTTTCTCATCCACTTTCGCACCCTAACCACCGCTAGCGGCTGGAATGAAACTGCCCTCCTTGGCACGTATCGTCAGGGGCTCAGGTACCAAATGGATGAATCCCCACTGCTATATTCAGTCCACATTTACTGTTATTATAACCTCCACTCTCCTGGGAGGATTAGAGAGTTGGGGTCAGAGCTCTATAGCAGGCCAATCAAGAATTCCACTACAAACCATATCTTCATGGAGTTGGCTTTGTGCACAGGGGCATTGTCATGCTGGAACGGGTTTGGGTTCCTAATTAGGGTATCCAAAGACATCCTATACAGTAGTGTGCCTCTAACATTGTGGTAACAATGGTGTGTTTTGGGGGAATCACATATGTTGTCTTTATATCACCCCAACTGCATAGTACCTACTTTACAACATAAGCATAAGCCAGTATTTTTTCACATTAAATAATAACAACATAATGGACTACAGATGTTATATCAAGTAAGCCAATAGACATTTCTGCCTGACCGGAGTACAGCAATTTATGTCCCAGCCTTAAAGTGCTGCTATGGGTTTGAATCTATTACTTTCTTTAATAGTGACTGATACATCAGATAAAAGACCTTGCAGAGGCTGAACTACTTACATACCTCATGACTGATGATAGACTCCTGGACCATCATTGTGTGCACCAGTGTTGGCACAAGATTGCTGTATACACTAAATAGCTTATAATGCTTATTTTGAGCTACTTAACCACATGACTCTCATAAAATAAAATACAATAAAATAAAATAAAATAAGAATAATAAAAAAAGTATTCAAAGAAATATGTTAGAATGTAATTTCTAAAGACTGTGCATGGCAGGTAAACACACTGTTGTCATTCTGTTCTGAGCTGCTGAGTTTCAGCTGGAAGTGCCACAAAGTTCTTTTAAGCCTGCTTTCTCTGTCGGTCTGTTTCTTAGTGAAGTGTGAATGTTTTTCTCACAGCATGAGGTGCTGTGATATGTTCACACACTTCTATTCCTCTGAAATATAATACTTTTTTTAGTCAGTGTCTTGTTAAAATATCTTATATGGCCAATCAAACACCACCATTTTAGAGCAGCTATCTATCTAAATATTACATGCAAATGAAAGTCATGTTCCAGTAGATTTTCGAGTGTGGTTGTGGAGATTTTTGCTCATTTAGCTACAGGGGTGTTAATAAAGTCCGGTAGTTTTGTAGGGAGGCCTGGGGGGCAGTCAACAATACAGTTCACCCCAGGGGTGTTTAATAGGGTTAAATTTAGAGCTCCATAGCAGGCCACTCAGGGGCATATTCATGCTAGAACAGGTTTGGGTCTCCTAGTTAATGTATATATACATTAAGGTGTTTAGTGCAGGGGTCACCAAAATGGGGCTTTTTTAAATCACACTTGCATTGGTGTGAATTTGAACATTATAATATTAAAAAACAAATATTTCATATTAGATTAAAGCTAGCTGGTCTCCAAATTGATTTTTGTATGGTACGTAACTAAAATCATGATGCAACGTAGTGCATTTTTTTTTTTTTTATTGTAAGTGGCTAGTAAAAATGTTTTAGAAGTGATCATTTGAAAATGTAAATACTTGCAAAGATTTATAGAAATAAAGTTTTGCATATTGATATTTATCTGTTTCCTACCTTGTTAAATCATTTTTTATAATTATTGTGAGAAATCATTAACATGGTCAGTGTCTTCACATAGATGAATATAAATAATTATTAATAATAACATAATTAAAGGTAAATTGAGCACATTTGTTATTTTTGAAGTGTGTATCAAACTGGTAGCCTTTCACATTAATCGGGACCCAAGAAGTAGCTCTTAGTTTTAAAAAGGTTTGTGACTCCTGGTTTAGTGTGTGTGCAAATGTGCCATGTGGGACATATATAAGATGTATATGCTGGTGCTGTATGTATTTGCATAAGTGTTACATGTATAAGTGATGTGTTTTTAAGTGTCAGCACCACAAATACAGAGGATGTGCACATAATGCCACATGTAGTTATAATAATTAATGCAAAAACTCATCCAATGAAGACTATAATTATTTCAGGAAGGACATCTTTCTTGCAACCATATAACAAACAGCTGTTTTTATACATTATAACATTTGATGAATTCACTGAATAGTGCAGATTCTATTTTTCTTTTTTCATTATTTGACTGTGTTTCATAAGAGTTTAACTACTTGTATATTTTATATTTCCTATCTTGTGCAGGCCCTTTTTATGTTTTATGTTATTTATTTTTGCTTATAGTGATAAAAGGATTTTATGTGTGCAACCTTTTATATTCGGGACAAAAATCTACATATGATCATCATCATTTTGACTGCTTTCACAATATGCTTTAAACTGTTGCTACAAACTATAAAGTATACAGTCTTTTTAGGATTTCCCTGATGTACCATTACACTTTCTGTTCTATGAAACTAAGAGGCTCAGGCCTGTTTTTTTTTTTTTTTTTTTTTTTTAAGATTTATGTATTTTCATACAAAAGGGGAAAGTTATTTATCTAAATGTCTAAGTGGATCATTTGGATTATCATTTTTTTTATTATGAAGGGTAATTTGTCTGGATTTGACTATACCAGTGCACCAGTCCTGGTGGCATGGATCTGCATCTATTTATCTAATATTAAACACTAAACAGTTAACCGGTCATAATAAAATGTTTGGAGGAAAACACTAGTAATACATCCATGTTATACTGTACACAGTGGTCTAACAATCCATATCGCTGTAGATTGGCGGGCACGCGCACGCCGCTACGCATTGGTTAGTGGGCGGGGCCGAGCACAGACCTTCTGCTGCTGCATTTCAGCGTTCACGTACACGCGCGCAGAGCTCATGGGGATGCGAGCACGGCTTTAACAGCACTGTTACTGCACTGAAATTAACCCGAGACGCAGGTTTTTTGTCGACGCCGACAAAAAAAGGTAAAATTTGTATACCTTTGTTTCACACATAAGTACGTAGCATTTCCCTCCCTGCATGGTGGTGTATTGGCTCTGTAATGTTGCTGTATCCCGTGCAGAGGGAGCTCGAGCTACAGGCTAACCAATATGGATGCTATGGAGCTGCTAGCTCGTGCACATAGTGTTCATATGATGCAGTGACTAGCAAGATGGAGATTAGCGACCCCGACTCTTCGTCGCTGAAGTAATCCGTGATTTAAAAAAAATGTCCACTCGAAGTCTCATAAACCGGTACAATACCAGGGAATATTTACTCTCATGTTATTATAAACACAGTCACATTGTCGTGATTTCAAAGCAAAGCGATGTTTACTTCTGCGTGTGTAATGAATGGTGAGGTCGTTTTGCTCGTTTCTCCTCCTTTTTCGATGCAGGGTGGAAGCGGATGCAGAAGACAGACAGGATGCGTGATTTATTTTTTCACAAACTGCTCAACTATTTCATGGCTCTGAATCCACTTTAAACATCAGCACTTCTGTGATTTCTGATCTGAAATTATGCTCTGACTAGTATCTTTAGCATGCATATCTCCTAGGATGGATTGTCATGTACATACAGTATATTAATATTACGAGGACTCACTTGGTTTGTAAAAAAAAAATTCATTTTCTAACAACAATACCCATGTCCCCAGTTTTCCTACGATACAGATATACAATAATGTAAGGTTTGATAGTGTGCTGCAGTGAGCCAAATGTATGTCCATGTCTCCTAACCTGTATATCTGAGAGCTCTGGTCTTCTTCATGCATTCTTATCTCAGAAATGTTTTCTCACTAAAATGCACTAAGATAAAGATTTTGAGCATTTGCACATGCATGATTTTACAGTGTAAATTCCCTGTTTTCAAGGCTTTCTTTCCAGGCTTGTGCACCATCGTGATCGTGCATTGTGTTGCATTGGTCAGTGGCTGGCAGTGCTGAGTAAACCAGCTGAAACACGGGAGTCAGCGGATGAGTGCACAGTGGACAAGCGCTAGAACCTCTTGTCCTAGTCGGAAATGAGCCCAATCCATGTCGAACATGCAACTGATGAAGCAGGCAACATATGATCCCAGAAAATAGATTTCTCATGGACACTTAAGGGTTCTAAGCAAACTAAATGATGGTTAAGCATAGAGGTACAGTCTGTGTACTATCCACACTTGTTAAAGGAATAACTTGCGAACATTGTTCTGTTTATCGCTGATAAAGGCAAGGCAAGACATTTTTCAACTTTTCGACTTAATAAGTAATTTCAAATAAACTCAATAGGGCACACAGTAGCCCAGATTCACCTATGTTTAATAATAGCCTAGGTTTATCTGAGTTCAGAAGAATTCTACAAGCTATAAATCTGTAGTAGCCTAATCATTCACTGCTGACCATTCTAGCATGGGCTTATTATTTTGACCTTTTTACTTTTTAATGGTCTCACAAAGAGGGGACCTCTATGGGGTTAAGATTTTATAGGATATAATGATCTCTAGTGAAATGCTACATTAACTGAGCATGCAATGTAAAGAGAGCGCATCAGCGGATGAATCATGGGTAATTCTCCTGAATAGGGGCTGGTGATGTCATATTATCATTTTGGCAGGTCAGCATTAATATTTGTAAGTTGCCAGGAAAAGCACGTGTAGACAGTTATGTATTCATTCTGTGGGAACCCTCTACAGCCTTTTAGACTCTATACAATCTATTACTTTTCAGAGGCTTATCCCTTTTGATTATTCCTTCGTGAAACATAGCATCAAAACGCATCAACTGCATCACAGCACTATAATTGAAAGGAATTATATTGCTAAATGCCGCAAATGTAAATGATATATTGATTATAATTTTTTCAGACTTCCCGAGCCTAAAGTCTTGAGTAAATAAGCTAATAATAAACTAAATAAAATTAATTTAGAATATGCATTGTTGCTGATACTAGTAATAGTTATGAGTCTATTTCTGATGTTTGTGACATCTACATCTATTTTAACACTTAATACCAGCTATGTGATGTAAAACACCATGCTAATGAACAGATGACAAAATGCCAGCAGACTGGAATTATTTCATGGTTATTGATGACAATGAAAGCTACAATCTGTGCTCTGTAAAAATATCAAGGAGCTACAGCAACTTGATGAAGCACACATAATTCTGTAAAGCTTCCTAAACCTAAAACTCAGCACAAAGATTTAATTGCTCCAAGCAGAAAGTGCCTCTGTGGTGAATGCAGACTAGGAGGGGGAAAAGGCACACAGACAACATGCATGTTTGTAAATATCTCAAAATTGCAACTGTTAAATTTGCCCAGTGTGTTGTATATGATGATCAGCCACTATCAGTCTGGAACATCTTCACCTACTGCTCTTTTAAACTCCTACTCTAACCAGTCCAAATGTTGGTAATAGAACTAGCTAATGTGATTTATTTAAAAACAACTGGCTAACACTATCAAGACTGGTAGCTAAAGTGCATGAACATGCACTTTCTTTGCCATGACGTAAAGCAGGGAATCTGATAAAGAGCTCAAAACAATGCGCTGTGATCCCTAGTTGAGTAATTTACTAATTTCTGCATCAATATTGGTATAAACGAGTAACAAAAACCATGTAGCTGTACCCATATTGATGCATCCTTAAATCCAGCTATTTACAGCTTTAATTCTATACATCAATTTAACATATCCATCTGATCTTTTATAAAAAATAATAATAATAATAAAAAACCCTGCAAGCTAGTGCTGCATATACTGATAGTGGGCACAAGTGATGAAAATGATTTATTTTGGGATTTTTTTTTGTCATGGCCAGAAAATGAGCAGAATGAGTTCTGCTACAGTTTAATGCAGTATTGATCAGTCTTTCATTTAAACCTCTAATTAATGTAAGTGGCTTCAGTGTTTAAATCTCACACTGATGTGCACTATATTGACCCCTGCAAGCTGTGGCTTCTTCTCCAGAAATGTTGATTACAAAATACACTTTGGAGTTTTAAAAAAGACAAAACGCAGATTTGTTCCAGGTTTGTTAGCCTACACTACTGTTTGCAGACATTGGCTCATGTAAGCAAGCGCTCTCAGAAATACCAGGTTGAGAAAATGATTCCACTGTTCTAGATTTTATCATGAAAACCAAATGTTGAACGTATTCATCTGCAGCTGTGGTATGGTTGGTCCTCTGTTTCAACTAAACCCTCAGTAATAGCTGCTTCTTTCTCTCTTTGATAGAAAGGAAAGCTGAGTTTATCAGTCGAGTCAATATGAAATAAAGTAGAGTGCATAATTACGTTATTAAGTTGTTAAGCAACTTCCTTTGTTACCTTTCAGATTGTGAAAAACATAAATTGCCATGACTGAGCAGCAGAGGCAGCGGACCCTCTCCACCTCTGGAGAATCCCTTTATCATGTACTGGGTGTTGACAAACTGGCCACTAATGATGACATCAAGAAGTCTTACAGGTGAGTGTGAAATATCTGTAAAATATAGTAAAGAATAGATTAAACCAAACATGACTGTAGGGATGCTCTGTTCTCTCTCTCACACACACACACACACACACACACACACACACACACACACACACACACTGAGAGTTGGTTGTAAGTTAATGCAGTCATTGTGTGGTTAACCATGCCAGTCAGCATAACACTTGAATATTTCAAACCCATACCCATTTTCATCCTTTTAAAGAAAACTGGCCCTGAAATACCACCCTGACAAGAACCCGGACAATCCTGAGGCAGCAGACAAGTTTAAAGAGATCAACAATGCCCATGCTATCCTGAACGACCCGACCAAACGCAACATTTATGACAAGTACGGCTCTCTGGGGCTTTACGTAGCTGAGCAGTTTGGGGAAGAGAACGTCAACACTTACTTTGTCCTGTCCAGCTGGTGGGCCAAGGTCAGTTTACCGTATGACACAAAATCTTTAGTTTTGGTCTTTATATAAAGTCTCTCAATTGGAATAACAAGGATAATTCTTTTCTTTTTGTTGTCCTGAAGGCATTTGGGTTAGAGATCAATTGATAAATGAGACGATATATATCAGAATTTCCGCTTTTATTTCCTGATATATACATTATAGTATATTATAATGTTTTTCATTTTATTTGTATATTTTAATAGTGTATTGAATGTCACACCAGCATAAAGGCAATATATTTAGTACACCTTAGCCATTAGTAGTCGTATGTTAATTAAAGTTAAAATTATACATTTATTTATATCATCACCTGCTTTTGGAACATTTAAAAAAAAATTCTGGAATAGTCCATAGTTTTCCCTGATGCTCTTCCTTTATCCGTGGTGTGCTTTGTCTCCCTCTGCAGGCTCTCTTTGTGTTCTGCGGCTTGGCCACAGGCTGCTATTTCTGCTGCTGTCTGTGTTGTTGCTGTAACTGCTGCTGTGGAAAGTGTAAACCACGGCCACCCGAGGGACAGGACCAGGAGTTCTATGTCTCTCCTGAAGACCTGGAGGCCCAGCTGCAGTCTGATGAGAGAGGTTAGATGCTACACTGTAACCTGTGCTTTGGACATGTTCCAGTTTTGTAGTCTGTTTTGAAATCTTTCATGTTATCGCTCACAGTGTTATTTTCACACAGTGGTAGTGTCTGTAATAAAATGTCTTCTTTATGTTAAAGCTTTCGCATCTGAACAGGTCTAGGCTAAATGAACACCGCATGAGTGAGTTTTTACCAGGTTTCTTTTCTATAAACCTAGATGTTTGCATCACAAGTAGTGATATAATCATAGAAATATATATATAAAGATGTTGTAATGTGGCACATTATACCAGCTGTAGATAACATTGTAATGACCCGTCTAATCATTCTGCTCTTCAGCTGACTATGTGCACAGTATGAGGGTGACCCCGAACCTGAGCTCAGTTTTAATTCAGACATCTGGTGGCGATTTTTACACTTATAATTTAATTTTGTGGTATGTGCATAATACAGAGGAATTTAAAAAGCTTAAAAAATGCCTTTGGTGCAATATAATGTGACTGTTTTCTTCCCGCTTTCTGGTCTGTTCGCATACACCTGGATTTCTATTACGACGCATTGCCAAGTCATATGTTCGAGGGCAATCACACAATGTTTTCTATATGCAGTTGTTAGATTTTCTTCATTCAGTGCACCTGGACAAATTTGTCAATGGCACTTATGCAAAATGTTTTTGAACCCTCATAGTTTTTTTTTATATGCTGTAATGAATATTGTACCTGTGGAAGGAGGAATGTCCTGGTTAATGGAAGACACTAAACATACCGACAAGTGACAAATTAAAGGAAAAAACGCTAGCTTTGTTATGCATTTTGCTGGCATGGTTTGTCCACTTGTATTCATATTGGGAAGAGTCATTGCAAATCAATGCAACCTTTTGGTGGCTGATCAGTTCGTTTTATGATTCGATGAAACTTTTGATCTGATGAGAGTACCCACAATGCTCTCATCCACAGGGGGCAAAGAGTCACTGAATTAAAGTCTAAAAAATAATGTTAAATCATATGCAATGGCCTTCACAGTCACCAGATCTCAATTCACTTGAACACCAATGAGAGATTTTGGAGCAGTGTGTTAGACAACACTGTCCATCACCACATCACCATCAACAAAACACTAACTGAGGAAATATCTTTTGCAAGTATGATGTTTATCCCTTCTGTACAGTTTAAGAGACATGTAAAATCTATGCAAAGATGCAGTGAAACTGTCTGGAGGCGTGTGATAGTGAACACTTACTGACACACTTTATGTTGGTTTTTCCTTTAATTTGTCACCCATCTGTACATTCATCTCAGTTGAATGAACAATGTGTATGAAAATATTTTTTTTTATTATTTCCATTCTCTTAAAAGATGTCAATAGTACAGAATGTGACGCAAGTCGGTTTTCTTTTCTTTTTTTTTTCTTGAACTGCTGCAGCACTTTTACATTCAAGCATGAATTCTGACCCTGTACACTTCTAAATCCAGTAGTGTTGTTGACTCATTTTCTTTCCAAATTGTTCATCTACCAAATCCTACTTACTAGCAAGCTCTCCCTTATCACATGACAGCTCCCAAATGGGAAACATTTTCAAATTGGCGCTCGTGCGGTGGCATGATGCGAAATAACGCACTCTTAGGAAAGAGTTATCTACCCTCTTTCGCATACGTGAGTTTACAGATGCTTATGATTGGCTGGAATTGCTGTGATTGATATGGGAGAGTGAGTGTGTCCTCCCTAACCAACCAGAGAGCATGAGCAATTTTGCTCTCTTGGATTCCCATTCATCAGTGGCCGTGACCTCATCGGGATTCAATCTCATGATCTCTGGACTGTCTGGCAATGCTTTTCTGTTGCTTTCGGGAGCCCCAAGTCGCAAATCTTTGCTATTGTAAATGTTCTCTTTGTGGTTAAACAGAGGCTGGTGGAGGTGAGCCCATTGTCCTGCAACCATCGGCCACAGAGACCACCCAGCTAACATCCGATGGCCATCACACCACCTACCGGACCGACACCGGCTTCAACTAATACCGATTCTATCCGGCTGCCAGTCTTCTCCCACCCCTGAGTCTGAGGAACGAGCAGAGGAGCAACTCCAACTACTTAAAAGAAAAAGCCACCATTGGCAGGGAGAAAAGCCAGTGCAAGGGGAACACAAGCTGAACTCCTGCAGACATTCCCACCTGTTTCTCATATCCACCCTCATCACCATTCTTCCAGAGTGGCATACATTCACATCAGTGTAGCTTGAAAATAAGGAGTTAAACTGGGGAAAAAAAAGAGCATAAGATATTTTCTCTCTTGTTGTACCCCATCTTTTTGCCTTTGACTCCCAGACTTGCCTTTCCATCAGCCTCTTCTCCAGTCAGATTTGCTTGCTGTCCTGTAGCATGCACTGTTCCCCAATCAGTAGATAAGGTTGAACACAGTAGGTCTTTTTTATGTGCATTGTTTTTCTCCCATTCAGGAGTGTATGATGGACGTTCTTGTTGAAATGATGTAATTGACTTGCATGTGTCTGTAAGAAAAGCCACATTTTTTTTAAGATTTGCCATTATTTTTCTCCCAGCATTGCATGCCTTCATTCTTTTCATTGCATATTGGGGGGGAACAAAACTCACACACAAAGTAGGTTAAATAGTATTAGGCCTTGGTATATAATATATTGTCCATTCTATGTTAATGCTTTACACTCATAATTGTCTTCATTTTCTGAACTTTAACACTAAATGCAGTTTTAGTCTTTTGCAACGAGTCATTTAAGTTTAAATGACAAAAGTGATGCAAAAGATGCTACCAAGCACATGTTTTATATATATATATATATATATATATATATATATATATATATATATATATATATATATATATATATATATATATATATAAAATATATAATTTATGCCTTTTGAGTTTTAAATAGTGTTGAAATGTTTAAAATGCCCAGCCAAAATTAGTATGTTTCATTTGCCAATCAGAAATTGAGCAGTGTGGGATGTAGCTGCCGGATTCTGAGATTTCGTCTTTATAGCACCTTTTTTCGATTCTTTGCATCACTCATATTATTGAGCTCATGTTGCCTTGGTAATGTCCCCATACTGATGTTTTAGAGGGTTTTCTATTGAAACACATTCTGTTCCGTCATTATCGATGTCTGCATCGCCAGTGTGTACGTAAAAGAGGAAAGAGAAATGTTTTTATATAGATATACGGTGTACAAACTCTGTGTATGTACAACCTATGTATATTTTGTGCATTTTTACTTTGTAATAGTTAGCGTGTATTTATTCCAGTGTGTTATTGCTCATGGTGATGTGTGATAATGGTTCATTCGAGTGCATTTCTTCTTCCTATTTGCGTCAAGAGATCATGGTGATTGTGAATGAATTACCTGGAAGTTGTTTATTCAGCAGCAAACAGTGATGTCACTGCAATATGTCCTTCAGGTTTTTTTCTTTCTTTTTTTTTCTTCATAGCATATAAACAGGGTTGGTTTTTTTATTTACATGACACTACAACACAGACGCTATTGTTAGGTTACTACAGCATTATGTCTGTACTTAAAATAAAGTACATAAAGCCCCCCCCATAAAGCTCCTCATTCAAATTTTACATTATTTGTGTACAGATGAACACAGCCGTTTGAAGTTGCCATACATGTGCACGTCTTCCTGACCAGTCACACCATTGCCAAACTGCATATCATTGCATTCATATATTTTTTACACCTTTTTCACCTGCCAGTCATTCACCCTACTTTCAGGGTATTCTATGCTTTCTGGCTTATGTACCACTGCACTGAACACATCACCAGCCTCAGCCTCTTCGCTCTCATTTCTTTAGATTTTAAAACCATTTTAAAAGTGTATACACTGGGCTTTTAAAAACAGTTCTGTGTGGATGGATATTCGGAGTCTTTGACACTTTCTCTGTATCCCTCACACATTGCCCCCCTTGTGTGTCCCTGCTCTTGATGGCTTTTGATGGTTTGCATCTGTGGTCCTTCCCTGTGCATTTCCCTCCCTTATAAAAAATTACACTGGTTTGCCCATTAAGGGTTCTACATTGAAATGTTGGAAAATGCAAGTTTAAGTTAAATGCAATGGAGTAACATGGGCAGGACACAGTTCCTTACAATGTGTGTAATTATAGTGAAACGGTAATCTGTTGTTTTTCTATTTTATTTATGACCTCCTTTTGTCATGTTTTTAAAAGACTGTTGTTCCAAATAGTATGTTTGGATGTGGCTGTGAAACTATGCTACTCCTAGTTAAATGGTCAAGGTCTCATGTATAGATACAGAATAATGGAGTAGAACTATAGGACCTTTATGTTGTAGCATGGTTATTGTCTGTCTAAAAGAAAACATACATTAATCTGATTTGCTGGTGTAAAAATAAATGTTTATGGACATTTCAAATGTTTCCTTTCTGATTGAGTGGTGTTTTAATCTTAAGCAGAAACAGTTGAATAAATGCATTATCAAGATAATGATTTCCAGTTTTGTAATGAACACACTTCACATCGCCAAACATGGGAGGAAATCAGTCTCCTAATCTATCTGCTTGAATAGAAAATCCAGGTGGGGTTGAACATGATCCTAATGGGCCCAAACAGACCCAGACAACAATTATCCAAAATAAAACTCATTAGTCAGGGAACTCCAAATTGAATACTGATATCTGAAATTAAATCACCACCACTACTATAGTTTTCCACCTCTAGGTTTATTTAAGCATAACTGTTAAACATAAAATCACAAGACAAAGAACAATGTGTATGTGATAAAAAGTAACAGTCTTATGGTAGTCATGTTTGCATAATTTATTCACGTTAGATTTCCTCCTTTTCCAAACCAAAATAACTGCACATCAACCGTAAGCACATCCCAAGTGCTGACTTCAGGACAGCTGGGCAAATACACACTAATTCACTAATGTTTAATTGTACCTAAATATATCTTTTTACCATAATCACACCAGAAAAATAAACATAAGTTCAAACATAATTTAAGCAAATAATATATATATATATATATATGAGCATAACAAGAGTCGATATATTAACCCCCCAAAAAAGTCAGTTATATTAATTAAATCAGAAACATGTTCTATAAATCGATTTATGATGCATTAGTTACATTCATCACATTAAATTTAAAGCGCTAGCACCTGTTGTCCTGAGTTCTAAGGGATGTAGTTATGCTTATCTGTAACATTTGCACACTCATTAATCATATGCAACAGGAGGGACGCATACTGCCAAGGAAGCATTTAATCCACAGTGTGTCAGAGTGTATACGATGCTGCATGGAACCGAAAGTGAATTACATCAGCAGAAATGTCAGAGCAGACGCCATTCTGAAAACCTTTTTATATAAATTGGAAACAAGCGAAACAGTAGAACCAATTGTTGTGTGTTTTTATTTTTTATTGGAGGTTTATTTTTTTTTTAGCTGGAACAGCATTTTTGTACTGTTTTGCATTATTTCTTTGATGTTTTAAAATCTGGTGGCTTTCAGCATGGCGCTTTAAAGGATTTCGGAGTAGTTTGTGTCACGGGTCATTTTTGGTGATGAATCTGCGCTTCCTGTTCAGAACCAATGCCAGGTGGCGGTTACGCGTCTTCACCATTCGTGCTTCCTCCAGTGGCCTTGGACTGGTAAAGTAAAATCATTACTACTAAAATGGTTACCTCTATAACGTCATTTTATTTTATTTTCCATTTATTATATTATGAGGAGATTTTACGTGCTTACCATTTTCTCCTCCATGGTTTTAAAGGTTGGTGAATTCCTAAGGAAGTTGGAAAAAACATGAGGACAAATCAAATGTAAAATGTTTGGCTTGTGTTGAGTTCAAACACATGAAACACGGAATAAAGGGGGCTACAGGTAAATAGTGCTTGTGCTTAGTAATGATAGAGAGATTATAAAAAAAAAACAGATACACAACAAATGCATTAGTTCTACATAACAAACGTCTAAGAAACCACTATACTTCCTAGTTTCTAGTGTCATGGGAACAAGTGGGATATTTAGAGAATGAGGAAGAGGAGAGAAGAAGAAGTGGTCTGGTGTACCTGGTACTTTACCTCATAGTGGGCATACTTAGGGAATGGTGCATGGAGTAGCTGCTACTTCAGATGGCAGTGAGAGCAAAGAAGCAGACGCATTAGAGCAAGCAGAGAGTGTTAGCCAAGCAAAAGCAAAGGGCTGAGGGAACATATTGCATAATACACTTCTGAGAACAAGAAACTGTTACAGTGCAAAAGATCCATAAATTGTGTTGAAAGAATAAAATAAGAGACTGGAAAATTCTAAGTCAGTTGAATTGAAGCTTAAGTTTTGTGTAAAAGTGCAGCTTCGACAATAGTGCCATCTTTTTTTTATCAATTACAGATTTATATTAACTGTTGTAACATGGTGGCTGCTCACATGCTCAAAGATTTTCCAAAAACATCTCAAAAAATGATTAACCAAGAAACAGTATAAAATGTACATCACGCTGTGTTCTGCTCCTTACAAGTTCGATGCAATCTTACACAAGTCATTCGGAAATGAGGAATATCTACAGTGGTAAATGTTTGTGGGGTGGAATGTAAGAGGAAAAAGAAAAAGCCAGAACTGTCGGCCAATTCTTACCCGGGTAGGGGTGTGTAAGTCAAAGCCCTGAGCATCCCAATGCAGCATTGAAGGAAAAAAATACAATCATGGACAAAGGACACATAAAAAAATAAAATGCAACACCAAGCACAAAGCCGGCAGTTTACTGTTGGAGCAATTATTTATATGGGTCAAATGTGGGAAAAAATTGCCTAGGACATTGGGAAATATATATCTGTGCTTTACAATGGCAGGCCGTGCTTTTGGTACCTGGGCCTTCAGTGAGGACTTAACCGACTTAACCCACCTCTTAATACCACCATCACATCACGACCATCAATACTATACAAAAACACAATATAACAATGCGTGGCATTACAGAGAGAGAGAGACATTTCACATATGGAGGGTGAAAACCATTTTACTAAAGCAAGAAACCCTTTCCCGGGCTGAGACGAGCTGCTAGCTCTCCTCACCGTGTCTAGCTTTTCTTCAAAATGGATTTTTAAGTATGTTCACGACCAAATCAATTTCTCTTCCTCCGTAAGCATAAAAAAGTCTAACTCAGATGTATTAATGTGTGCAGCGCTACACATGTTCTGTCAGTCGAACTTGGCTATAACAGTTTCCCTCTGACCAACCAATCAGAGGACGGAAAAATGCTGACGCTATTCTGTGAGGTGAATATGAAATCTGATTGGTTAAAGAAACAGAGCTATTTATTAAGGAGACTATGGTAAAAAAATGCCAGCAGAACAGACTGAAGGCCCTGGGCAGATTAGATTGACATGGCAGCACATACCAAGAGAAACGCTACAAAATAAAGAGAATAAACTGTTGGGAATAAATTAATATAATTTTGGGGAACAAATATTAGAATTTAGGTTGTAAATGTAGGTCAGTGCTTCTGATAGTGTTTAGGCCAGCAGAGAAGGCTTTGCTGGCCCTGACCGCCCACAACTGGTTCTTTATATGGTGAATTCCTCATCATATTCCTCATGAATATGACCGGCTTTTAAATAAAATAATTAAAAAAAAATATATCGAAACGTAAAATCATTTTAAGCTGTAGTGCGAATACTCAGTGTGATACTCAATTTTCTCAAAAAGGCCAAAATAGTGACCAAATCCAATGTGGGTTGTTTTTTTTTTAAATAAAAAATTAATAAATAAAAAAAAGATATAAATATGAACCTCATTTCTCCCAGTCTGCTTCTGATGGCTGATCCCAATGACGAGAAAGCAGATGACGTCAACATACCAGCCTGGGACAAAGTCTCCTGCGTTTTCTTGTACCTACAAACAGACAGGAAGGTAATTATTTATTAATCAGAAACATGGTTACATTTTACTGTTTACAAAAACATTACTCAGAACAAAACATTTTGATGACTGGGTGATGTTTTGCTGTGCTGGTTAGCGATTAGATAGAGCTGTTTGACTACGGCACAAAATGCCTCAGCTGTTTTAATGACAGGTTCAGGAACCACGCACTGGTGCATCATTGCACTAATTGCAGAAGAGCTAACCAAAGACACAACATAATCCAAATAAGGACAGGTGCACTGGATGCACATATAAGGAGAAATGTATTCGTTGCCAACATACATTTCTTTTTTTTTAGTTAAATAAATAAAAAATATACATCCTTACACAAGATATCTACATTGTCTAAATATCTGTATCCAAATCCTTGTGCAGGTGGTAGTTGAGGTCTATACAAAATGGATACTTTGTTTTGCTAACAGACAAATTAAGAGGACATTTTTATTTGATTTAGTGCTATGAATCCTCCAGAACTCAAAACTGTTTCTTTTTTGGGGTCACTAATTTTTTAATAATATTTTGCTATTTGGACTAAAAGGTCTTAAATGTAAAAATGTATGCGTAACTATGCTCAATTAATGTGGGTCAAAGTAAACAAAAGTGTCTGCAATTTACTGTCAATAAAAAAGCAAAAGAAAAGAAAATATGAAATAGTCCAAACTCAGATTTACATCTTCTTTCTCTTTCAAAATTTATATATACATTCAACTGAAGCCATACTCATGGATATACGTATGTTTTTTCATATAAACTTAACCGAATAAAATTACACACCACTCTTCTCTTTTTCTTTACTGCAAACATCCTGTCATCCCTCCACATAATTTTTCAGATTTCCTGATCTGGTCATTAATTCAAGAATAATGCAGCTTTGATTTAAAAAAAAAAATAAAATTAAAAATAGGGGATTTATTTATTGTTATTAATGATTAATTAAGTAGCCAGATTAGTATCCCTGTTATCATAGTTAATGTTAGTATATTATTATATATTGTAAGTATTTCTGATTAACATTTTGTTTTATCGGTTAGGTTTAGCACCAGGGTTAAGTTTAGTGCTGTTTGGCGATGTGTTTTTTTGATGACCCTGCAGTCTTTCCTTATTTATTCAACACAGACTCAAAAAAGAAAGTGGACAAAGCAACTCTGCAATCAAAGCACTTGTGAAGTATATGAATGTCATTTCTATAAATTAAAGCACACGTGTACAGCAAACACCCATAAACCAACATGTATTATTATTATTATTATTATCATTATCATTATTATCATCATCATTTTATTTAGTTTAAACACACTGGTTTGAGACTCTGGGATTTTGGAAAGTGTTATGGAATTTGTCTGAGTAAGATACAAAATGTGTCATTTATATGAACAAAAAACATGAATCCAACAAAGATCCCTTGTTCACTACATGTTTGGAATTACTTGATCACTATTTTTGTCAAAGAATTAATACAGTTCTACAGATGATAAAACATTGTACCTACGTCTACTGTATGTCGATTAGAAACATTATTTACAGCAGCTTTGTTAAAATTACCTGGATACATTCCTGGGCATGAGCCAAGACTTTCAATAAACTCACTGATGACCATAAAATACATAAAATTGCCATGCAGCCACTGCCTCCCTTTCCTCCTCTCACCTCGTATATACTTCACACTATTTCATTATCTGTTTAACACACTAAAGTTTCCCTGAACTTCAAAGCTTCGGATAGTCTCGTATCATCTCTTCATACCTGTGCTTAGTGTGTCTTCAAATTTTTTCCATATTTAATTCTAGAGCACCATGTCCAATAGCTTTAACTGAATATACTCAGTAGCATACTTTCCCCGTTAGATTTGTGTGTCCCTTGATAAGAACTGTTCCGTTTTTACAGTGACTTTGGTTCTTCTTGGTGACCCAAACACCTCATAGGGACAGGACAAGCAATCCACTTAGCACAGAGGTGACGTCTGCATGCCTTGGAGATATGCTCACCTTGATTCAGAGGTGACTATGTTTAAACCCAGGCTATCTACCCAAGGTCATATCAGTCAACTGACCATGCAGCGAACCATAAAGGTGAACATTTCCTGTGTTGCCCAGTGCATGATCTGATGTACAATTTGGAATAGATGGTGGCTATTAGATTCTCAGATCAATTGTTCCTATGCAATGGACAGAGGACACTGGGAAACCAGATGCCATGAATGCTGATGTCATGGCCAAGCTGTTCTGCTGCAGGTCTGTTTTGCTACGAGCTAGAAATCACTATATATTTTCACCAGGCCCACAATTGCAGTCCAATTTCGTTCCTCACAACATAACTGCATAAGTTGTCCAGGTGATTCTCACCAGCTCTCGTGGTAAGAATGAGTGAAATACAACAGTAATTCAGCAGGAAGTTGACAAGAGATGCAAAAGATGGTGACATTAAATACTGTATTCATAATATGAAATAACTCACAGCACAACAAACACTTTTATAAAAATAAAAAAAACGATGTCATATGTCACTTTGTTGAAAGGTAAGGCATATATGTGCCCCACAACAATGTTTCCGGGTGATTCTCACCTCTCCTGTCAGTTATCCAGTGTTCAAAGTTACTACAGTTACATATATAAACATTAGTTCGGTACTAAAGGCAGAAAGATAAGCCGAGCTGTGCATTTTTCCTCAACTACCAACAGTTGTGAACGTGGTCCTGGTTTCACGCCACATCCTGGTTTTTTTTTTTTTTTATAAAAAGGTACAAAGTAAAAATGTAGAAAGTCATCATTATTACCCACAACAAAATTATTGGAAATTCAATAAAACAGACTTTCACTCACGTGTCGGAACGACTAATGTCTTCCAGAGTAGCAGATGCTGTAAGATAACTATACAGAGAGAGAGAGAGAAGCAGAAAGATATCCATATTATAATTATAATGTACAGACTTTCTAGACGTACACAGATATTGTTGACTGGCTCAAAATCTTGAACTTTTAATACTTCATTTAGATTTGATGTTCTTATGTTTGTATTTATGTATTTTGTATTTATTTTTCTTTTAAAAGAATATTAACTGTCCAATTAACAGGAAAAATAATAAAAATATTAATGATGTGTATAGTTAGGCATGTGCGCACACGCACACGCACACACACATGTACATATATACATATACACACAAAAATGTATATATCCAAATACTACAGAATTTTAGATAATTATTACTTTTATGTACATGTACAGTGCACAGTCTCTTTTTATGGTTCCTTTTTCAAGGGGAATTGTACTGTACTGTACTGTAAACTCAACGAAAATTGTGAATTACTTGTCAAATATGTTATTTACTACTTTAAATAAATAATACAATAAAAAAATTGTTTTTTAAACATTTTTATGTAATTTATTAGTACAAACTGTACTAATTGAAATGTTACGCCAAACTTTCAGATTTTTCACGAGTTACTCTTAGTCTTCTTGGTTCCAAATGAAAAGTCACAAACTATTGAGGTCACGAGTATCGAGGTTCCTCTGCATATACATTTACAATCATACAAAAATTATTTAATGATCCAAAATGCTTATTTCTGTACATATGTAAGAATAAAAACCACTTACTTTGAGCTCAAATTTTTGCAAATTATCTGAACTGCATGATATGAAGGCACAACTAGGAGCTCTGTAGTTTTCTAGTAGTCCAACGAGCTTTGGTGATGAAAATACACTACGCAACTCTCACCCAGTTTTCTGATACCTTAAACAGGTTCGACTTCATTTTCATAGTCACCTGACGTCATGAATAGTTTCCTTTTGACCTGTGTTATGTTGCTTATAATGTGCTTGAGTAAGAGCACTACTACAGTTATAAAGTATTTAACAAGTCATTTTCAACAGCTAACAGACTGTTACTCTTCAAACCGTGTTTTATAGTCTGAAGTGAAACAAAAATGCTGAATTGAAACAATCATCACCTGTTCATGTGGAACATTTAAAACATTTCCATTTGCCAAATAAAGAGCACCAACCAACAAGAGGTGGGTAACTAAAGGAGAGAAAATCTGTAACATTTAACATCATGGGAAACTTTTCTTAAAACACTAGGTCTCAAATGGGATCAATGCTGCCACGGGTATACTGGCATATGTATACTACACTACTAACTACTGTATATTACTATATTTTTAATGCAATGCAAGTAAAGAGTGACCCATTTTGCAATTCATCACATATCAGACAACTCAGTATTAGGTGTGATGTGCTTGTAAAGAGGCTGTTTCTGGCTTTTTTCTTCTTGTTCAACAACCAAAAAGAGAACCACCATGAACTTAGTAAAAAATGTACTATAACAGTATACCCCATAAGTGTTTTTTTCTTCTTACGGCACAAAAATGTGCCATTTTAAAAAATGATTTAAAGAACGATCTGATGAAATCTGTTCACCGTTACACTTAATGTAGCAAAACATCCACAAAACAAATTAGTTCCTGTTATCACTTACATTATGTCAAATATAAACAATCATTCCCTCACCAACTTCTAGTTATTGAGACCAATCTTGTGTACGAAAATGCAAATAAAGGTCTTCTCATATGGAAAAAAACATAATATAAATGAGATATGTTTAATTATTCAATACTTTCTGACCAATCAGACTTCTGAATTCAACGCAGTGGTAAAACATTGCAGATCGCAACACTACTCGATACTAAATATCGTGTGCTGCAGTACCACGGTGTGATATGGCTGATGCTAGAATGATTTTTTGCTAAGCAGATTTATTATTATGGACAGACTGAAAATCATTCAAGTCATCTATCAGCTCCCAGACTGGCCCAACAACTTGCTGAGGGTAAGAACACAATGCACTACATTTAATCTGTTATACTGATTATACTGAATATCGACATGGATGTGATTTGGCTATTTGCATTTTGAGAAGCGTCAGTAATCACAGATGTTCGGATATTCAGTATAACCACACAACTGTAAGTAAAGTATATTTCATAGTACAATATGGCCCACTTTGATAGGTTAATTCCAGGATTCTGTTTCATCTTCGTATGACTATGACTTTTATAACTGAACAGTGAAAATGTAATACTTTTTTCGCCAGATCAATTAGGTTTCTGTGTAACATTTAACCTTACTTTTTAGATGTTTTGTTAAATGAATACATGATTTGCGCACCCCTGTTTGACAGAGCATTAAAGTCTTCAGTAGGGTTTTTTTGTTCTCAAGTTGGTATTAATTCTTTTAAGAAGTGTTGTAGGTATTATAGGTATTTCTGCTTGCCAAAGGGAGACTTAAATTAAGCTGACTCGTATCTCCCATAAGATTTAAAAATGCTAAACTTTAAATTAACTCTATTAGCACAAAGCATTCGGGTGAGAGGGAAATTCGGAAATCAAAGACAAACAGAAAAAGAGACAAGATTAACAAAACCCAGAAACATATGAGAAGACGGAGAAAAGGATGTGAGAGAAAGGACTCACATGTTAGATGATGTAATTCTTTGATTCAAATCCCCAAGAGTCTGTGAGGTTTTCATATAACTAGAATTAAAAGTGAGTGAATGAGTGAAAAAAAAGGACAAAACACAGGTCTAATACCAACTAAACAGCACAAGAGTGACGCATAAAATGAAACAGGACCGATTCATAAAAGGTCTGGAAGTACTCACGCATTAGAAGACTGGACATCTTGCCAGCCTTTGGTGATGTTGTTTTTAATCTCAGACAGAGGACTAATACCCAACCGCCTCCTTAATTCCCCAGCATGCCTCTCTTTATTTGACAGAACATGCCTTAGTGTCTGAATTTCATCCTCCACCTGCAGAACGCAGAGAAGACATACACAGTGATATTGTTTGGTCAGAAAGCAAAATGCATTCCAGGTCCATATGTTCATGTATTTACATGCATCATGGAGGCTGGTTTTAAGGCAGAAATAAGGACTAAGAACAACATATCAGAAACCTTTGCTATATGTTACCTTTTCATACAAAATCAATCCTGAATTTCTAGAATTTTGCAGTCCTGCTCATTATTTGTCATTTCTTTTCAACTTGCAATATCTGATGACAAATCCCATCAACCACTTTTTATTTGATTAATTTACCCAAGATCAAGCTCTAAAAATCTTATCAGTAGCTGTGACTGGTAAAAGAGGTAAAGATGACCTGAGGTAAGGAGAATGTGGTTATGAAAATACAGCACCTTAGTAAGCTCCACTTCAAGTTCCACAGCTTCCTCCTCAGTCAGGCCTGGTGGCAATGTTCTCCCACTTGCTCCACC